>NC_061120.1:57319430-57406400 GCF_002878395.1 Capsicum annuum | reverse complement strand
CAACATATTTTAAAACTTGAAACTATACAATAATTAAACCATGAAAACCACACATTAAATCATTCTTTTAGTTTAACTAACAGTGAGTTAGAAGTAATATGCCTTAGATTATGGAGATGACAGAGAGAAACCAACCTTATAAGCCCCAAATTGATCCTATTGATGAAACCCTAACCTTCCTTGACCAAAGAGCCTTAAGAGAATTTGAAAGTGTTTAAGAGAGTTTGATTGATTACAAATAGGTTAAATAATGTCCCAAAAGTGTTATGTCATGGGCCTTAAGAGGTTAAGAAGGGAAACATCCTAACTACCCCCAACTTAAATTGTATAAAAATTCTACTAGAGGGTATGGCCATCCCCCTAAACTGTACCATAGGGTATGAGTGCTAGTCGTATCTTATACCCTAGGCCTCCATTTTGACCATAACACTATCCTTTATAGGATCACCAAGGTCAATTCATACCCAACCATACGACCAGTACCATAAATTAATTTTCTTTGGTAGAATAGACTTTTCTAGGTTAAATATAAGGCAATATACGATGGGCATCATTCCACTAGTACCCCAACATATGACTATAATGATCAATTCGTATCCTTGGCAGGAACCAATGAACCTAAACTGGTTCGCATACGATCAAGACCCCTCAAACCGAACCCTAACATATGACAAGTACCCTTAGTTGTATGATGTCTAGAGAGTTCAAAACTCAGGAAATTTTTGATAACCAGAACCTAGGGTGTTTTATTTCTCCTCTACTTGGATCATTCATCCCCGAATGGTGGACAAGGAAATATAAGCATAATTTATATTCGAACACCCCTATTATGACCTTTCACAAAGTTAGCAAACAACATGTAATGAAATTATAACCCCCGAGTCTAACCTAAATGCTACATGATGCTCATAACACCAAAGGACCACAAGCTAACCCATGACTGGTACCTGTTGCATTAACTGAATGATAATACTGTAATATGTAGAAGTTAGGTAGAAAACATGCCATAAGGTTTAGTACTGAAATAAAAATTAATACGGTATAACAGTACCAAAGCTGAAACATCTATCTGAAAATACACTAGTCTGAAAAGCCTCTAAACTATCTGAAATATATAGTTGATGGGACAAGTCCCCAACTAACACTGGCTATGAAATAAAACTGAAATAATGAAATAATAATTATTTCCTCGAACTATGAGGACTCACCACTAACTCTGACTGCTGAAAATCTATAACTGCTAAGGATGATCGGGAGCCCCTACGTATGAACCTATGATATAAGACATAATAGTGCAAGAGAAAAGTATGCATTAGTACATTGAATGTACTTGTATGCTAAGTGAGGTAGGCAAAAATATATGGGTTCATATACATGAACTATACTGACTGAATGACATAAGTATAACTGGATGAGAGTATATGCATGAATCTGTAAACTGTAACTGAGATCGTGATAACAGTGTATACTAATTATGAATACTGATTAACTGATACCTGAGAATACTGATACTGAATTACTGATAATTGAATGAATGTATTTGACAGTCTTTATTTTGTGGAACTATACTGAGTTTTATATTGAATGAAATTAATGTGTCTGACCGTCCTCGAATTTGTAGAATTGAACTGAGTTCTAGACTGAGACTTAATCTAAAACTCTAACTGTGGGAGGTAATCATCTAACTGACTTTCTCCTTTCTAAATAGATTAGGGTCCAACCTATAACCCCTGTTAGAAGAGTGTAAATACTGTTCCATAGGTAAAGACAAGCGGTGAATTAACCCTCTGTGATAGGAAGCTATTTCGTCAACCCTCGTTGGCAGGAAAACTCGAATGAGATATATCAATCCTTATAATATCTGGTAGGAAGATATCTCAACCTACGCTGGCTACATAGTTTTGTAACTCAGAGATTACTACTAAGGGTCAAACTCTCTGCTGGCAGGAATGCCCTCATCCCTGGGTTAACTCGGTGCTGAATCCTACTCCCAACTAAATGGACACTAAACTAATTTTTAGTTCATACTAGGCTTGACTAAACTATTACAGATTATACTATCTAACTGAACTGGACTGAGTTTACTGAGTTTCGTTGACTCGTGAAATAGTTCAGAATTCTTTTAACTAGCTGAATTTACTATGGCCTGAACCGAATACTTAAGTGGACTGGACTAATACTGAGTCTACTAAGTTTTTCTTGAGTTTTGTAATTGAATGAGAGTAATACTAATCGTGACATGACTGATACTATCCTAAGACTGACCATGGATGGCTCTAGGTAATAAACTAAATTATCGGGTATTAAATACCCCTAGGACTCGATAACATAAATTACAAAACATGGCACAATCTTGAAACATGATGAATAACTACCTAATCATCATTTATTCATTGGGACATTCTAGCAAACACTTGCACGACATGATCTTGAATACATGTTATCATGATATAATTTCATTATTTAATTCTCATGATCAATTCATCAAACACTTAGAAGATATTTTATATGCACATAGTACTAGTCAACATATGAGCATCAAAATTTCAAGGCTTTAACATGAATTCCCATCATACTACATACATGATAGTTGTTTTTACATAAATCTTGCACTTAATCATGGAATAGAAATCCAATCAACATTATAATTATGAAAACACTTGAATCCAGATCATGGAAAGCATGAAATCAAGCTATTTGAAGTTTAAAAGAGCTTCTTGAACTCTAAAGGTGGAAGGACCCTTGGATGAACACCTGACATACCATGGTTGCTAAATTATTAAAGATTAAAGGTGGAATCTTGAGCCTTGAATTTGAAATTCAATCACCTAGGGTTTTTTTCTTGAGTAATTTATGAAATAAGGAGTTTATGTTGCAAATAGAAGAATAAATTTTGTGTTTTTTGGGGATAAAGGATGTGGAAAAAAACCCAAATACCCCTAAGGATGCAACTTTTTAATTATTGAAACTAAACTGTCGATGCGCAAATCGACGCACCTTGTCGTTGGCATCGATGCGATGGCTAACGTGCCATGTCTAGTCTATGTTGGTACAATGGAATTTGCACTGTACTAAGGGAAAAATTATCTGTCAACGAGATGGATGATGCAATGCATCGAGATCGCATTGGCTCACTATTTCGGTCACTTGAACATGGTCTAAACAAGGTCCAAAAATTCTAAAACTTATTTGGGGACACATACTGATATTCATGATCATTAATCATTCGAATGATCAATACTTTAAGGTCATGAGATTCATGATATAGAGTTACCAACTTATGAAGGATAAAATAGTACTAAGTCTAAATACTTTGCTAGAATTTTCTAAGTCTTGGACCCATTAGCCATCTTAAAAGACTGAGCTAAGCTTAGGATTTTCTGGGTTCTAACAATATCTCCCCCTTGGGAACATTCATCCTTGAATGAGACTAATTAAACTAAGAATACTAATAGAATGGTTTTAGACACCGGACATGCACAACTGAAGCATAATTTCATGACTGAAATTACAGATATACTAAATTATCATACTGAATATGTATATCTGATTCATAAGTAAATAGTTGAACAAAATTCATGAATGCATGACTGGGATTAGTGATAATCTAAGTTTATATATTGAAAATTCATATCTGATGCGTGATTACATGACTGAACTGATTCTTGAATGCATGACTGAGTATGCAACATTAATTGATACCCAGTTGCTAGCTATATCTGAACATGAGACTGAGTAAATTTAAAGAAAAACTGTTACCTTGAGTTGAGTCTAATCTTGTGGAAAAGAGGTGAGGATACTTGGTCCTCATGTCTGCCTCTGCTTCCCAAGTAGCTCCCTCAATGAACTGATTTTGCCAAACAACTTTGACTAGAAGGACTTCATTGTTCATCAGTCTGCGAATCTGATTATCAAAAATTTCAACTAGGATCTCTTCATAAGAGAGGATGTTCTGAATATCTATGCCCTCTATAGGGACTACGACTGCTGGGCCAACTATGTATTTCTTAAGCAAGGAGACATGGAACACTGGGTGCACTGGAGCTAAGTCTGAAGGCAACTCAAGCTCTTAAGCTACCTTTCCAAATACAGCTGATAATTCGGTAAGGACCGACATATTGGGGACTGAGTTTCCCCTTTTTGCCCAACCTCTTCACTTATTTCATATGAGATATTTTCAAATACACAAAATTCCCAATCTCAAACTCAATATCCTTTCTACGTACATCTGCGTACAATTTTTGTTAGCTGTGAGCTGTCTTAAGACTTTACCTAATCAACTGAACTTTCTCTAAGGTATCAAACACCAAGTCAGGCCCTACCACTGAGGCCTCACCCACTTCAAACCAACCAATGGGAGATCTACACCTCCTCCCATAAAGCGCCTCAAATGGAGCCATTTGAATGCTAAAATGATAACTATTTTTATATGTGAATTCAATCAAAGGCAAGTGGTCATTCCAACTACCTATAAAGTCTATCACACATGCTCGCAGCATATCTTTTAATGTCTTAATAGCCCTATCTACTTGACCATCTATCTGAGGATAAAAGGTGGTACTGAGGTAAACTCGGGTACCAAAACCCTTTTAGAATGCCTTCCAATAAAGAGAGGTTAACTGGGTACCTCTATCTGAGATAATACACAATGGAACACTGTGCCATCCGGCCAACACTCTGATATGGAGTTTGGTGTAATCCTCAACTCAATAAAAAGTATAGACTGGTAGGAAATGAGCTAATTTTGTCATCCTATCTATAATGACCCAAACTAAATCATGTTGACGATGAATATAAGTAAACCCATCACAAAGTCCATGTTCACTTCTTCCCATTTCTAGGTGGGAATGCTAAACTCCTGCATGGACCCACTAGGATTTTGATGCTCAATACTAACCTACTGATATGTTGAGAACTTAGCCATAAACTTTGTAATATCTCTCTTCATCTGATTCCACCAATAGATCTCCCACAAATCACGGTACATCTTAGAGGCACCTGGATGAATAGAGTAGCACGCACCATGCACTTCTGCAAGAACTCTCTATCTTAAGTCGTCTACACCTGGCATACATAGCTGACCCTAATAATGAAAAATACCATCTCCCCCTCGGGAGAAGACCTCTACTTTTTAATCTTTAACTGATTCCTTCAACTTGGATAGACTAGGATCCCTATCCTGCTTTTTCTTTGCCTCAAAAACTAGGGAATATTCCAAACTACTCTGCACCCAAACTCTGCCTTCTGCTGAATTGACTAAATGAACACCTAGTTGGGCAAGCTGATGAACTTACTAAACTAACATTTTCTTACCATCCTCCACATGTGCAATATTACCCATACACCTCCTACTGAGAGCATCAACCATTACATTGGATTTACCCAGATGATACAAGATGCTCATGTTGTAGTCTTTCAACAACTCCAACCATCTTCTATAATTGAGGTTTAAATATTTTTGAGAGAACACATATTGTAGGCTCTTATGGTCGGTGAACACATCAATGTACAACCCATATAAATTGTGCCTTTAAATCTTTAATGCAAAAACTACTATACTAACTGAAGATCATAATTAGGATAGTTCTTTTCATGGGGCTTAAGTTGTCTACAGCTATAGGCTATGATCTTACCTTTCTGCATCAAAACACATCCCAAACTGACTCTGGAGGCATCACAATACACCACAAACCCATCTGACCCATCAGGTAAAGTCAGGATTAGAGCTGTAGTAAGTTGAGTCTTCAACTTCTGAAAACTCTTCTTACAAGAATCTGACCACTGGAATTTGACTTTCTTCTAAGTCAATCTAGACATAGGGGATGCAATAGATAAAAATCCCTCAACAAATTATCGGTAATACCCAGCCAAGCCCAAGAAACTCCTACTATCTAATGGAGAGATGGGTCTAGGCTAGTTTCTCACTGCTTCAGTCTTTTAGGGATCAACTCTAATGCCATCACCGAAAATTATATCACCAAGAAAAGCTACTGACCTTAGCCAAAATTTTCACTTATTGAATTTTCCAAATAGTTAATGGTTTTCTAGAGTCTGTAATACAATTATGAGATAGTCTGCATGATCATGCTCACTACGAGAGTAGAAAAGAATGTCTTCTATAAAGACTATGAAGAACATGTCCAAGTACTGCTTGAATACATGATTCAGCAAGTCCATGAAAGTTGCAGGGGTATTGGTAAGACCAAATGACATGAATAAGAATTTAAAGTAACTATACTGAATTCTTAAAGCTATTTTTGTGACCTTATATTTTAAGAATCTGAGCTGATGATAGCTTTATCTGAGGTCTATTTTGTAGAAGTAACTGGCACCTTAAAGTAGCTCAAATAAGTCATCAATTATGGGAAGTGTATATTTGTGACCGTGGCTTTATTTAGCTGATGATAATCAATACACATTTTGAGAGAACCATCTTTCTTACGTACAAATAAAATTGGGTCACCCCACGAGGACATATTAGGTCTGATGAATCCCTTATCTAGGAGATCCTTCAACTGTTCTTTTAATTCTCTGAGTTTTGCAGGTGCTATTCTATATGGTAGAATAGATATGTGCTGAGTGTCTGGAAGAAGGTCTATTCCAAAGTCGATTTCCCTTACGGGAGGAACTCTGGGAAAATCATCTGGAAACACATTTGGGAATTCACATACTACTGACACTGATTCAAGATTAGGGGTTTCTGAACTAGAGTCCTGGACTCAAAAAAGAAGGTAGACACATCCCTTAAATATCATTTTTCTTGCCCAAAGGTGAGAAACAACTGACCGCTGAGTGCTGAAGTACTGCCCCTCCACTCAAGGACGGGTTCATTCAAAAACTAAAACTGGATAATTTTGTTTCTGTAATTGACTGAGGCATAGCAGGAATGAAGTCAATCCATGTTGAGAATGACATCAAAATCGATCATCTCTAATTCGGCTAAGTCTGCTGAAGGGACTTTCTAAGAAAGAATAATTGGACAGTTCTTGCATACTAGCTGGGCCATGATACATTTACCCATTGGGGAAGAAATTGAGAAAGGTTCTACTAGGATTTCTGGACTTACTCTGAAGTTAACAGATATATAAGGAGTAACAAAGGATAAAGAAGCTCCTGGGTCTAGTAGAGCATAAACATAAAAATTATAAACTTGTAAATTACTAGTGACCACATTAGGAGAGCTTTCTTGATCTTGTCAGGATTGAAGAGCATAGAGTCTGTTTGGGAGCTGCCTACTAGTTGCACTAGATATGGCACGCTGCAGATTCAGGCAACCAGACTAAGCTGGGGACTGTTATGATGACTCAAAGAACACACCTGAGGATACTGTCTTAACCTATGGCCTAGATTTCCACATCCAAAATACACATCACTGCCATCTGTAAAGATACCCTAGTGATTTCTGCCACACTTATGAAAAAAAAGATTAGTTCGAGCACTGGTAACACTACCCTGGGGTTTAGAGCCTGACGCCCTACCTCTGTTGTCATCTCTAAATTTCAGCACAGGATCACTGTCTGAGGATGGAGTTGGAACTGAGGATTTTGGGTGGAGCTGAGAATGATTCCCACCCTCTAACTTAGGCTGAGAAAAGTTAAAACTATGTATTCTTTCTCTCTTGTTCTCCCTTTCCTTCTCTTTATTATTAGCCTCTTCTATCTGCTCATCATGGACCATGAGCCTCGATATGTCGATCTCTTTAATCAACTTTGTGGTCCTACACTTCTTGACTATAATATTAGACACGCCAGACACAAACTTACTCATCTTAGATCAACTATCTGCTACCACATGAGGAGTATATTTATCTAATTGGGTAAATTTAAGAGAATATTATTGCACCATCATGTTGCCTTACTTTAAATTTATAAACTCCAAAACCTTCGCTTCCCTCAACTCTAGCGAGAAGAACCTATCCAGAAAAGTATTAGCAAACTCCTCCAACTCTATGGGCCCTGTATCTATGGCCCTTTTTTCTTTCCATTGTTTAAACCATGAGTGCACCACATCCTGTAACTAATAAGCGGCTAACTCTGCACTCTCACTAGTTGTCACCCTAATAATATCTATAATTTTCTTCACCTGATCAACAAACTCCTAAGGGTCCTTATCTGACTTAGACCCAGTAAAATACTGAGGGTTCATTTGGGTGAAATCTCGAATCCTAACAGTAGTAGTATTTTACACTAGGTTGTCTTTAACAACAACTGGACATTCATTCTGGGTTGCCACAGAATGAGCTAGGGTGGTAAAAGTTGCTCTGAACTCAGTGTGGGAGATATGTTCGTCCAGAGGATCTGGCTGGACAGGCTAGGGTTCTAGCTGGTATCCCATTTCTCTTTCCTTAGTCCTCTTTAGAGGCTTACTCGATAAATGTAAGATAAATTTGGATTAGACAGGGAGTTTAACTGGAGCTCATGCTCACTTGCACGATATGAATACTGAAAGAAGGGAAACATTTCCTAAAACACCTCCCAGCTTTCTGTCCATAAGTGTGGCGTGCTACACACCCATGCACAAGACTCTACTATATGGGTCTTTCAAACTTCCTAGTACTCTGTTGAACCTTAGACTCTAATACCAAGTTTGTAATGCCCCGAGTCTATACCTCAGACGCTACACGGTGCTCATAATCTAGAAGGACCACAAGTTAACCCATGACCGGTAGTTGATGTATTAACTGAATGGTAGTACCGTAATATATGGAAGTTATGCATAAGACACGCCATAAGTTTTAGTACCGAAATAAAAGTAAATACGGTAAAACAATACTAAAATTAAAATATCTATCTGAAAATACTCTAGTCTGAAAAGCCTCTAAACTCTGTGAAATGTGGAGATGATGGAACAAGTCCCCAATAAACTTTGACTACTGAAATAAAATGGAAATGATAAAATAATAATCATTTCCTCGAACTAAAATAGACCCCTGTCTTAAGCCGAGGGTCTATCAGAAATAGCCTTGCTACTTCTCCGAAGGTAGTCGTATGAACTGCGTATATCTTACCCTCCCCAGACATCACGATGTAGGAATAAAATGGGATTGTTGTCGTTGTTATTATTGTCCTCAAACTATAAGGACTCACCACTAACTCTGACCGCTGAAAATTTATAACTGCTAGGGATGATCGGGAGCTCGTGCAACTGAACCTATGATATAAGACATCATAGCATAAGAGAAAAGTATTTGTCGGTACTCTGAATGTACTGGTATGCTAAGTGAGGTAGGCTAAAATCCATGGGTTCATATGCATGAACAATACTGACTGGATGACGTGAGTATAATTGGATGAGAGTACATGCATGAATACATAAACTGAACTAAGATCATGATAACTTTATATAATGAGTCTATATACTAATTAACTAATATCTTAGTTTACTGATACTAAATTACTGATAACTGAATGACCATATCTAACATTCTTAATTCTGTGGAACTATACTGAGTTTTGTACTAAACAGAGTGAATGTGTCTGACAGTTCTGAATCTGTTGAAGTAAACTGAGTTCTGCACTGAGACTGAATCTGAAACTTAGACTGTGGAAGGTAATCATCTAACTGACATTTCCCTTTTAAAATAGACTAAGTTCCAACCTGTAACACCAGTTGGATTGGTGACAATATCTTTCCATGGGTAAAGACAAGTTGTGAGTTAACCCTCTCTGACAGAAAGCACTTTCGTCAACCTTTGCTGGCAGGAAAACCCAAATGAGTATATCAACCCTCATAAAATCTAGCAGGAAGATATCTTAAACTATGCTGGGTACGTATGTCTATAATGTAGGGATTGCTACAAAGGGTCAAACCCTCTGTTGGTAGGAATGCATCCATCCATGGGTTAACTTGGTGCTAAATCTTACCCCCAACTAAATAGACACTGAACTGATTTCTATTTTTTACTAGGCTTGACTAAATTGTTACTAATTATACTATATAACAGAACTAGACAGAGTTCACTACGTTCCATTGAATGATGAAATACTACTGAATTCTATAACTAGCCAAATTTTTTGAGGACTGAACTGAATACTAAACTGGACTGGACTGATACTGAGTCTACTGAGTTTTTTCTGAGCTCTTTAACTGACAGAGAGTACTGCTGATCATGACATTACTGATACTATCTTGAGACTGACCATGGCTCTAGGTAATCAGGTAAATTGTCGAGTATTAAATACCCCTACGACTTGATTGCATAAATAATAAGACATCGCACAATCATGAAATATGATAAATAACTACCTGATCATCATTCATTCATTGGGACATTTTAGAAAACACTTACATGACATGAACTTAAATACATGCTATCATGATATAATTTCATTATTCAATTCTTATAAAAAACTCATCAAACATTTGGAAGGCATTGTATATGGACATAGTATAAATCAACACACGAGCATCACAATTTCAAGGCTTTAACATGAATTCACATAATACTACATACATGATAGTTTTTTTTACATAAATCTTGCAATTAATCATGGAATTGAATTTCGATCAATATTATAATCATTAATAAACTTGAATCCAAATCATGAAATGTACGAAATAAATCTTCTTGAAGTTTATAAGAGCTTCTTGGACTCCAAGGGTGGAAGGAACCCTTGGATAAACACCGGACATACTTTGGATGCTAAATTCTTTAAGATTAACGGTGGAATCTAGATCCTTGCATTTGAAATTCAATCATCTAGGATTTTTATTTTTGAGAAATTTGTGAAATAATGAGTGTATGTTGCAAATAGAAGGAAAAATTTCATGTTTTTGGGGTCGAAGGACATGGGAAAATACCTCAATACCCCTAACTATACGACTTTTCAATATCTGAAAACTAAACTGTCGACGCACAGGTCAACGCACCATATCATTGTCATCGACGCGATGGCCAATGCGCCGCATCGAGTCCACATCGGTTCACTGGAATTTGTGCTGAGCTGAGGAAAAAATACATTGAGATCACGTCAACTCACTATTTTGTTCACTTGAACATGGTCAAAACGAGCTTTAAAAATTCTGAAACCGTTCGGGGACACCTACAACATTCCTAATCATGAATCAATCTAAAGATCGATATTTTAAGGTCATAAAAGTTGTGAAATAGAGTTTCCAACTTATGAGGTCAAAAATAATACTAAGTCTTAATACTTTGCTAGAAATTTCTAGGTGTGGAACCCCTTAGCGAGCTTAAAAATTGAGTTGAGCTTAGGATTTTGCGGGGTCTTACAGAAATCAACCTTTCCTTTAATCAAAACCAGGAATCAAAGATGTTATGAAGAATACATACCTTAAGAACGAATATGTAGATTGTAAAATAAATGTGGATACTTGGAATTCGTGTCCTCTTCCGATTCCTAACTAGCCTCTTCCACTTTATAGTCCCTCTAAAGAATCTTTAACTTTGTTGCGTCCTTAGTCCGCTACTGACAAACCTGATGTTCTAAGATCTCAATAGGGATATCTTCATAGGAAAGAGAATCTGAAATACCAATATCTTCAATATGCATAACTTGATGCACATCACCAAAATACTTCCTCAACATAGATACATGGAACACCGAATAAATAGAGCTTAAAATAAAAGGCAACTCCAATTCATACACAATGTTACCAACTCTTCTCAAAGTCACATACTAACCAACATACCTGGGGATGAGCTTTCCTTTTTTCCCAAACCACATTACTCCTTTAATGGGAGACACCTTTAGGAACACCACATCTCCAACCTCAAACTCCAAGTCCCTACTTCTTACATCCATCTGCATAGGACATTTGGTGACTTTGGGCAACCTTAAGCCTATCCTAAATCACCTTCACCTTCTTCGTAGGATGATAAACAAAGTTTGGAACAAATATATCTGCCTCACCAAGATCAAACCACCCAATAGGAGATCTACACATCCTACAATACAATGCCTCAAAAGTATCCATTCCAATGCTAGAATTGTAACTATTGTTATAATCAAACTCTACAAGATGTAGATGCTCAACCCAACTACCACTATCATTAATCATACACATTCGAGCATATTCTCTAATATCTGAATAGTCCTCTCTTCTTTTCTATTCGTCTGTGGGTGTAAAGTAGTACTAAGACTAAACTTATTTCCCAACTCCTTCTGAAACTACTGCCAAAAGTGAGATGAAAATTATGTACCACAATCAATGATGATAGAGATAGGTACCCCATGAAGCTTCACAATATCTTAGAGGTACAAACTCGCATAATCCTTAGCCAATAATTTAGTCCCCACTAGTAAAAAGTGAGCAGACTTTGTCATCCTATGCACAATGACCCAAACCAAATAAAATTGATTCCAAGACTGGGGAAGACCTGTAACAAAATCCATGTTGATTACTTCCCATTTCAATTTAGGCAATTCAATTTCTTGATAAAACTCTCCAAGCCTCATGGGCTCAACTTTCAGTTGTTAACACACCTTACATTTGGCCACAAAATCAACTGGATCCCTCTTCATACCACTCCACCAATACATCTTCTTGATGTCACGATACATTGTCACTAAATTGGGATAAATAAAATAGCAAGATTAATACCCCTCAGCCAATATCCTTTCTCTCAACCCATCGCCATCAGGAACACATAACCTCCCTTGGTATTGTAAGGTACTATCAGCACTAACCTCAAATACTATCACCTTTTGCCTACCTACATCACTCTTAATTTTCATCAAGAAAGGATCTAACATTTACTTCTCCTTGATTTCTACCCCAAGAGATGACCGCACCACTTCCTATACAAACACACCACCATTCTCAAAGTCTAAGTGACGAACTCCATAGTTAGCTAAGCGGTGAATATCTTTCATCAACTCCCGCTTCTCTTTTCCCCCATGAGCTAGACTCCCCATGGACAACATGCTAAGAGCATCAACAAGTACATTAGCTTTACCTCGGTGGTGGTGAAGACTTATATCATAATCCATGAGAAGCTCAGGCGATACTGCAGAGTTTTATGATCTGAGCATATATCCACGTGCACTCAATACAAATAGTGCCACCAGATTTTCAATGCAAACACCACAGCTAGCAACTCTAAATCATAAGTAGGATAGTTATTCTCATGAACCTTTAACTGCCAAGAAGCATAGGCTATCACCTAATCATGCTGCATCAAAACATAACCAAGTCCCATCCAGGATGCATCATTGTAGACCACAAACCCCTCAGTGCATATGGTAAAGTCAAAATTGGATCTGAAGTTAGCTTATCCTTCATCTTTTAGAAATACCCTTCATATTCTCGAAATACCCTTCACAAGCATCAGACCACAAAAACTTTACCTTCTTCTAAGTCAACTTAGTAAAAAAAGAAGCTATAGTTTAGAAACTCTCCACAAACCTCCTATAGTAGCTAGCTCAACCCAAGAAGCTTTGAATAGTGATTGGATTCATGGTCTAGGACACTTCTTAACCACTGCAACCTTTTGCAGATCCACCATTGTCCCTTCAGTAGAAATAATATGACCCAGAAAACTAGTAACGTTCAACTAGAATTCACATTTCAAGAATTTGGCATACAACTGCTTCTCTTTCAAGGTCTGCAACAAAACACAGAAGTGATTGGCATAATCCACCTCTCTTAAAATACATAAAAATGTAATTTATGAAAACAATGACAAAAAAATCTAGACACTGACGAAAGACCTTATTAATCAAATCCATAAATATTGCAGGAGTATTGGTCAACCCAAACAACATCACCAAGTACTCAAAGTACCCATACAGTGTAAGGAAGGAAGACATAGGGATATCCACCAACCTAATCTTTAACTAATGATACCTGGATCTAAGATCAAACTTAGAAAAGAATTTGGCACCTTGCAACTAATCAAACAAGTCATCTATTCTTGGAAGAGGATACTTCTTCTTTGCCATTAACTTATTCAACTGTCGACAATCAATACATATCCAAAGGGAACCATCCTTCTTACGCACGAATAATACTGGTGCACCCCATGGGGATACACTAGGATATATGAAACCCATATAAAAAAGATCCTTAAGTTGCTCCTTAAGCTCCTTCAATTCAGTCGGAGCAATTCTATAAGAGGAATAAAAATTAGACGAGTGTCTAAAACCAGATCAATCCTAAAGTCAATCTTTCTATCAGTTGGAACACCAGGGAGGTCATTAGGGAACACTAGACTAAATGATAGAGATACCCTTTGGGGATTAATCTCCAAGTTCTAAAATATGATATGAACTTCCCTTCAGGATCTAGGGAACCACACTCTGATTCAGTAATTGACTCACTAGGGAACCTAAAGACAACCTTATGGGTTCAACAGTCTAAGGATGTATAACACGAGTGTAACCAATCCATACCCAGAATAACATCAAAATCCATCGTATCTAATTCATACAAATCCACTAAAGTCTCCTGACTACTAATAGATACCACACTCCTTGATAGATTTTTTTAGAAGCCGAAGACCCACCTACTAAGGTAGAAATAGAAAAAGGATCCAAAATAACCTCAAGACTAAAAAAAAATACCCATAAATAGGGTCATATAAGAGAGAGAAGACCCCGAATAAAGTAAACAATAAACATCCCAAAAAAAGAGTTTCAATATATAAGTCACGAAATCAAGCGATGCCTCTATCTTTTGTCAGGTAGTGAGTGCATATAGATGGTTCCAACCAGTGTCAGAACTAGATGGTGCACCCTTTTGTGTCGGAGCTGATGATGAAATAACTAAAAAATTTTTTACCCCAAAGCAACCTTACCAATTGGACAATTTCTATGAATATGGCCTGGCTGACCATATTTGAAACACTTGTCCCTCCCCTTATTACAAAAGCCCCGCTACAATCGACCATAAAACCTACAAGAGGGACATGATGAAGACTACTGAGCCCTACTAGCCTGAGATTGAGCACCCTGTTCCCTGAAGTTGTTGCCCCCTATTGATACATATCTCCCGAATGCTTCGGGTAGGGAGCACTAGTTGTACATAAAGAACCAAAACTCCGCCACTTCTTTTTTGGCCATTTTTCACCATCTCTTCCATTTAGCTATTGGCCACCAACTTGCTCAGAGAATCTAAAATTCTTACCCTGCCTTTTCCCTACCTCAGCCTACTTTTAATTTTCTTCTTCCATTTGTTGTATATGAACAACCAACCTAGAGACATCCATGTCTTTTATAAGTAAGGCATACTTAATTTTAATAAACAACTCATAAGACAGTCCTGATGAAAACTTTATCATCCTAGCCCTCATATCCAACACTATTGCTGGACCATACCGAGACAACTGGTGATAGTTCAAGGCATACTCATTGACTGACATTTTCCCCAAGTTAAGATTAACAAAATCCTCTACTTTTGCTTCCCTCTACTCCTGAGAAAAAAACAGTCTAGAAATATAATAGAGAAAGTTTCAAACAAAGATAACTCCTTAACATTACCCCTAGACCTATTCTATTCCCCATACCATTGACCATAAACCTAGGACTTTGATACAAATCTGATAAGACCCAAACCAGGGCGAAGTAGTGTTAGGTGCCTTAAGCCCAATCGGGATAAGAGACCACCACCAATACCCCACTATAACTGCCTAACAATCTATATTAAATATGTTCCAAATATATATATATATATATGTATATATACATATATTATCTAAAAAAATGGAACGACCATAAGTCAAATATAGTCCACCGGTGTCAGCCCAAATACCAATGCCAAGGCTAATAATAATACCAACACCACATATATCAACCCATAATATTCCCATAAAGCCTCTATAGTAAAATAATATCCCGTTGGGACATACCCTCAACCATAGTCAAAAGCAAAGTCTATGAAATGACCAAAAAGTGCAAAGAAGTCCATCACATAAAATTGAGCCTTCTGGAGTATGGAAACTCACCACTTCAATCCAACATAAGCTGATGTAGAATTTAATCACTGGGAAGGATGAGTAAAATAGTTGGTTCCTACATCGTGTGGGGATACAGCTGCCCAAAAATAGGTTAGCAGGCAAACACTAGTATGTACTTTGCCAACCGTTAAAACCAAGTAATAAACCATATGCATTCACAACTATACATATATATATATATATTCCATGTCGGTAAGGTAAACTGGGTTTAGCATGCCTTTAAAACTATTAACTTGGTATGTGTAGCTTGACTATCCTAGAAACACCCACGGGCTATATAGGTCCAGTATTACCCCCTGAATGGGCCACGATACATATAGCTGCACAAATAAGAGATATCATAGGAGTAGGGGATTCCCATGTACCCTTTGATCTCCATGACACATATATACGAGTATAACTTAGAGAATTCCTATGTACCCTATAATTATAGTATGTGGGCACTATGGCCAATCCTCATGTAAGAAAACATGAGTTTCCAGTATCCGTCCATTGGAATCACAACTTTATGATTAGATATCATACTCCACCATTATTTCCCAATTAAAACCATTGTCATACAATAAAAAAAACCAATTCCATTTATTATTAACCAAGTCTATAAGAAGGGGTATCATCATACCAACTATAGCTTGCAAGAAATGTCCTTAGACAATCTTTTTAAGGATGTGAAATTCCCATATACCTGGAGATTCCATTCTTGTTGTTTTCTTGGGGGATTCCCTTGTACCCTACAAGTAGTTCATTATTATGCATGATTAGGGGATTCTCTTGTACCATACAAGGTTTTAAATTAAACCATAACCATGACCCCTAAAATCTCTCCATTTATCCAGTTAAAACCTTTCACAAATATCCAAAATAGTTTAGGGTATTATTACTTTATACCATGCAAAGTTTTCAATAAAAGTTCAACAATGTAACAAAAGCATTCTTATAGGCATTTTCTCAAACATGTTGAGGCTATATAGTATCCAAAACTAAGTGCAAATTAACCATTCCCATGCAACCAAATGCTCAAACCACCATTAAAAAAATGAAAAACCATAATTAAGATATGGGAAAACAATAACCAAAACATTTATAACCAAAACCCCCAACATATATTCAAAGCCCAAAATCATACCACAATTATACCATGAAAACCACACATTAAATTATGCCTTTAGTTGAACTAAAAATGAGGGAGAATTAACATGC
The DNA here is from genome assembly GCF_002878395.1 of Capsicum annuum. Classification (NCBI taxonomy): domain Eukaryota; kingdom Viridiplantae; phylum Streptophyta; class Magnoliopsida; order Solanales; family Solanaceae; genus Capsicum; species Capsicum annuum. The sequence continues at coordinate 57,389,284 of NC_061120.1, read as the reverse complement.
TTTAGATTACAAAGATAATAGAGATAAACTACCCTTATAAGCCCCAAATTAATCCGATTAATGAAACCCTAGCCTTTCTTGACCCAAGAGCCTTGAGAGAATTTGAGAGTATTTATGAGAACTTGACTGATTACAAATAAGTTAAATGATATCCCAAATGTGTTATATGTCATGGGGCCTTAAGAGGCTAAGAGGAGAAATATCCTGATTACCCCTAACTTAAGTTGTATAAAACTCCCACTGAAGGGTACGACCACCCCCAAATCGTAACTTAGGATATGAGTGGTACCCTTATCTCATACCCTAAGCCTCCATTTTTACCCTAAAACTATCCCATATATGACCACCAAGATTAATTCATACCCAACCATACGACTAGTACCTTAAATACATACCTTAGGCAGAATAAATTACTCTAGGTTAAAGATAGGACAGCATATGATTGGCATCATACCACTAGAATCCCAACATATGAATACTACGATCAATTCATACCTTGGGCAGAAACCAACCAGCCTACACTGGTCTACATACGACCAAGGCCCATTAAATTTTACCCTATTTTACAACAAGTACCCCTAGACGTATGATGTCCATAGAGTTCAATACTCAAGAAAGTTTTAAGTACCAGAATCAAGGATATTTCAATTCTTCCTCACTTGGATCATTCATCCCCGAATGATGGGCAAGGCAGTATAAGAAAGATTTATATCCCAACACCCCTATTCAAACCTTTAACCAAGTTAGGTAACAATATACAAAAAAATTAACCTTTCTTTTAATCAAAACTAGAAAATAAAGATGTTATGAAGAATACATAACTTAAGCATGAATATCTAGATTTGAAAACAAATGTGAAAACTTAGACTTCATGTCCTCTTCCACTTCCCACTCAAACTCTTCCACCTTATAATTCTTTTATATAACCTTCACCGTGGCCACATTCATGGTTTGCAACCAATGAACGTGACTATCCAAGATCTCTATTGGGATTTTCTCATAAGATACAAAATAAGAAAAATATGAATATACTTTATAGGTACTACTTGATATGGATCACCAACATACTTGTAACACCCCAATTTTTCTGAACCAGAATGCTACACGGTGCTCATGACCCCAAAGGACCACAAGCTAACTCATGACTGATATCTGTACCAGTATAATGCATAATATCATAAGAAAGTGTAGAAACATGTACTAAATGGCCATAAGTTTCAAATCTAAATAAACCATCTACTAAGAATAATTTCTGAAAATGGTATAACAATACCAAAACAAGTCTGAAATAACCGTCTGACATGCTATAGTCTGGAAATCAACTAAACTTTCTGAATAAGGAGTTGATGCGACATGGCCCCAACTAACTACAACTAGTAAAATAAACTAAAAACTAAAATAGTAATGAAATCATCATGTCCTCAAAGGATGAGAACTCACTTCTAACTCTGACTACTGAGAGTAAAATCTACTGCTGATCTAGAGCTCGTACCTCAAAACCTATGGTTTAACATAAGAGAAAGCAACATATCACAAATGCGTCAGTACGACTGAATGTTTTAAGTAGATGAGTGGGGTAGGCTAAATGCAAAGGGCTATATGTATAAACAATGTTGACTGATATGAACGTGAGAATATATACATGCATAACAAACTATAACTAAAATCGTGGTGATACTGACTACTGAGTCTGAATACTGTCAACATAAGTCTACTGATACTAAGACACTGGATATATGAACGACTATTTCTAATAGTTTGAATTATGAAGAACCAGTCCAATTGACTGTGTCTAATAGTCCTAAAATTGAATACTAATAAATTAATCTATGACAACTGATATAACTGATATAACTATAATGATCGGCATAACCAATATAACTAATACTGAGCGATTGTTTCTGACAGTCTAAGTATTGATGGAAATATCTGAGTTTTGTTCTATGTGGAGTAACTAAATCAGAGATCAGTCCTATCTAGCAGGTGATCTTTGAGTATACTGATTATAAAACTGATTTGACTTAGTAGGAGATTAGTTTTATCTAGCCGATGATCTTTGAATCTGATGATTCCGATACTAATTAACTATAGTTGAGATCAGTTCTGTCTTATGGGTGATCTTGAAATTGATTTATAATGATAAGGATTGACTGTTTCTAACAGTATTGAATCTGTATTTATGAGTTGAGTTGACTATGTCTGATAGTTTTGAATCTGTAACTAAAACTGTAGGATGTATTCATCTAACCGACATGCTCTATGCTAAGCTCACTGGGGTCCATTCTCTTCCTTGAATGGAAGGGTATTGGTACCACACCACCAGTAAGGACAACTACTATAGTTAAGTCTTAATATTAATGTGCTAACGGGTGACCCATGAGTATGTCAGTCCTATATAACAGATGACATCTGGTACCTATGCTGGCTATGTTGTTCTAGAACTTAGGGATTGCTTCTAGGGATCTTAGTCCTATTCTAGCTAGTGAGCCCCTATCCCTAGGTTGGCTAGGTGCTGAATCCTACTCCATCTGAAAGACACTAAATTGATTACTGAACTGAATTGATTAACTAAACTGATACTAGTGGAATTATTTAGTAGAGCTAAACTAAGTTTATTGAGTTTCTCTAATAGACGGAAGATACTGAGTTCTAAGGACTAACTAAAAGCACTGAAGTTATTGGGATTTTACTTGGAATACTGAAATCACTGAAATGACTTAACTATTGAGATTGCTGAGATTTTTGAGTTTTCCAAAGTCAGATAACTGATTGAATTCTACAGATCATGGCTTGACTGGGAGTATCATGATAACATGATATGGCTATAGGCATACAACTATATTTTTGGGGTACGAGTACCCCCAGGACTCGATGAAAGGAATCTAACATAACATGACATACTCGATCATAGAAATAAAGTACATAATTCATAATACCATAAAGAGCAAATTTCATACTACAAATGGTTATCATATTCTTGAACATGAAAGATAATGTATATAACATCTACATACTTTCATGGTTCTAGTTCCATGAGCATTCCATATCACAACAACAATACATAACAAAATCCATGGAACTCATGTTGAGTCATAAGGGATAGAATATAGACTTGTCATTTAGGTTCTGCTTAGCTATATTGCATGATTTCTATTCTCCTAGGTATTTTATCCAACACTTTACATGCACAACTTTGGGCATAGGTTTATTCATGAACTCAACTACCCAAATCACCCAAGGTTCATATATTTCAACTAACATGCCATCCTAGTTTCATACAAACCCATACAGATTCTATCTTGACATCATCCAACCCATAAACAAGATCAACAATTAAATAAAAACATAAAAAGCATGGAATATAGGTTAAAACAGGGTTCTTGAACTTCATGGACGAAAGGAGTCCATGAATGAACACACGCATACCTTAGTTCTTGATTTAGTAAAGATTGATGGAGAGATTCTTCGAATTTGATGGAAGAATTTACTTGAACTTGAAATCCCCAATTAAAACCCTAGCTTGTTCATGAGAGGATTTTGAGATAAGAGGTTATATTTTGGTGTAATGGAGGCTTAATCCTATGTTTTTTAGTATATATACGAAGGCAAAATTGACCAAAATAGCCCTAAGAGCATAGAAGTGGAATGCTAAAAACTGGACAAGCACTATAGTTGCTAGGCGATGCCTGGCTAATCTCGATGGACTATCTCGGGTGGTGCCTACCTTAGAGTAGTGCTCTAGCTAGGGCGACGCAGTCCTATCGCCTAAGCTACTATTTTGGAAACCCAAACATGCTCTTACGCCTTTTGAATAATTTCAAAACTTACACAGAATGTACTACGACCTTGCCCCATCACAACGCAACTTGAAAATCCAAAAACAAAGGTGAAGAAGCTTTTCAAATAAATCCTTAAAGTTTGGAGGTCTAAAATAAGACTAAGTGTTTAATCTTGAACACTTAGGAAAAAATTTTACATCTTGGCGCTTGGAAATCTTAATGAGATGAACTTTAGACTTATTTTTTTATGGGGTATTACAATATCTCCCCCTTGGGAACATTCATCCTCGAATGACACAGACTGAGAGGGAAAAAAATAAGCTAAACAAAAACTAAACATTAACGACTGGAACATGATCTCATAACTGACATTACTGATAAACTGATTCATACTTAACATGCATATCTGATGCATAGGTATCAAATTCATGAATGTAAGACTGAGGATTCTAATAAACTAGGTTTTCTCAAAATGAGAATGCATGTCTAATGCATAACTGAAAAGCTGAATCCATGCATATCTGATGCATGATTACATGATTGACATGATTAATAAACTGATCATGCATATCTAATGCGTGAATACATGACTGAACCAACTCATGAAATTGAAACTGAGTATGTAATGGTAAAGGCACTAAGATAGAACTGAAACATGAGAACATTACTGGGTCTACTACATGATATATGGACTAAACATCATGAACTAAACTAAACCTCTGAATACTTAGCTCACAGCTGAGGTTTTAACTTGAGGGTCAACTTATAAGTACCCTCTATCCTAGACTAAATTCGTTATGCAAGGAGAAACTGAAGGATCTAAGACACGAGAGCTTTAAGGAAAGGTGGGCTATCTCCCCCTTGGGACACTATTTCCCTCTAAGAATGCTTACCTTACAGAGATACTGAGGCAATGCACAGGGCATCTATAAACAAGATTATAACTGAACATCGGGAGTATGGGAATAATGCATGATGCATGAACTGAACCTAACTTCCAAATACTAGGATATTCTATCTTGGAATAGTTACATTCCTTGAGACATTGGATAGCATGTATAAATGCAAGGATGGGAAAACAATCTATACCAATCTGACTACTTGATTGCTAAACTGGCTTGTTCACTTTACTAGCTAACTCATGCTAAAACATATGCTCAAATAAGAGAAAAAGATTTAAAAATGTATACCATAAACATGAAAGACTTGTAACGTACCCAAATCTAGGTCAGGGAAACTTTCCGGATCATTACAAGTATGGAGTGCATAATGTCTATTCTGAAGCTGACTACTCTTAATGCCTTCCTGGCGCAACTCTTTACCCCTATTCTCACTACCATGGGCCTCAAATCCTGGTGCCCCATCATGATGGTCATTTCTGGACTTAGGTGCTGGTGCACTAGCTAAGGATGGAGCTGGGACTAGAAACTTCTGACTATGCTAAGAACGGTTACCACCCTGTGACTTAGGCTAAGCGAAGCTGAAACTAATGTCCTTGCTCTCTTACTCTGTCTCTTCCTTATCCTAATCTTCTGCTCCTCTATCTGCTGAGCATGAGTCATAAGTCTGGCTAAAGTCATATCATAATTTAACATGGAAAATATGCACTTGTTAACCATCCTATCATTCACCTCTGACACGAACTTACTCATCTTGGATCTACCGTCTGCAACCATATGAGGGGTATATCTACTTAATTGAGTAAATCTGAGAGACTACTCTTTCACCATCAGACAGCCCTGCTTGAGGTTGATGAACTCTAGCACCTTAGCTTCTTTATTCTCTAGTAGAAGAAATCTATCAAGGAAAGCAGAGGAAAACTCATCCCATTCTATAGAACTTGGATCATCTAACCTTTCTGATTTCCACTGCTTGTAGCAAGTATGAGCCACATCCTGTAACTGATATGAGGCTAACTCAACATTTTCCATAATAGTCACCCCCAATAATATTTGTCACCTTCTGAACCTGATCTAGGAATTCCTGTGGGTCCTCATATGACTTAGACCCTATGAAAGAAAGATGATTCATTCGGGTGAAGTCCCAAATCCTAGCTGTAGCTGAATTGGCCACTGGGTTTGCCATAATGATAGCTAGTCATTCTATCTAGGCAGCAACTGAATGAGCAAGACTGCTGAATGCAGTCCTGAACTCTGAATGAGAAACATGATCGCCCAAAGGGTATTTAGGCTGAGGGGCTGACTGATCCTTACCTCTTCTTTTAGGAGGCATATTCTATAGAAGAAAGGGTGAAATAGAATAGACTGAGATTGACGAGAAATAGAATAGACTGAGATTGACTTAAGATTATGCTCACTAGCATGACATGAATACTGAAAGAAGGGAAACTATTCCTAGAACATCTCATAGCCTCCTGCACATAAGTGTGGTGCACAACACATGCATGTACAAGAACCTACTAGATGTATATTTCAGACTTCATAGGACTCTATTGAACCTGTTTCTAATAATGCTACATGGTGCTCATGACCTCGAAGGACCACAAGCCAACCCATGACTGGTATCTGTACCTCAATACTGCATAATATCACATGAAAGTATGGAAATATGTACTAAATGGTCATAAGTTTCAAATCTAAATGAAACATCTGATAAGAATAATTTCTGAAAATAGTATAATAATACCAAAACAAGTATGAAATAAATATCTAACAAGCTATAATCTGGAAAGCCTCTAAACTATCTAAATAAGGAGTTGATGGGACATGTCCCTAACTAAGTCCAACCACTAAAATAAACTAAAAACTGAAATAGTAATGAACTTATCATGTCCGAGAAGGATGAGAACTCACTTCTAACTCTAATTGCTGAGACTAAAATATAATATTGATCTGGAGCTCGTGCCTCTGAACCTATGGTGTAAAATAAGAGAAATCACCATAGCAAAAATATGTCTGTACAACTGAATATACTGAGTATACGAGTGGGGTAGGCTAAATGCAAAGGGCTATATGCATGAACAATGCTGACTAATATGAACATGAGAATACATACATGCATAAGAAACTATAACTGAACTCGTGGTGATACTGACTACTGAGTCTAACTACTGTCAACATGAGTTTACTTATACTGAGATACTGGATATATGAACGACTATTTATGATAGTTCAAATTATGAAAAACTAGTCTGATTAACTGTGTCTAATAGTCGTGAAACTGAATACTAATAAGATAAGCTATGATGACTAATATAACTGATATAACTGTGATGATCGGCATAACTGATGTAACTGATACTGAGCGACTACATCTGATAGTCTAAATTCTAATGGAACTATCTGTGTTCCGTTCTGTATGGAGTAACTAATCTTAGATCAATCTTCTCTAGCAGGTAATCTTTGAGTATACTAATTAGAAAGATGATTTCACTTACTATGAGATTAGTCCTATCTAGCGGGTGATCTTGGAATCTGATGATTTCGATACTGATTAACTATAGTTGAGATCAATCCTTTCTAGTGAGTGATCTTGAAGTCTATTTATAACGATAATGATTGATTGTGTTTAACAGTACTGAATCTGTACTACTGAGCTGAGTTGACTATGTCTAACAGTCTTGAATCTGTAACTGAAACTGTGGGATGTATTCATATAACCAACATGCCCCTTGCTAAGTCAATTGGGGTCCAATCTCTGCCCTGACTGAAGGCTGTTAGTACCGTACCACCAGTAAAGACAACTATTGTTGAGTTAGAACTAATCTAGCGGGTGACTCCTGGGACCAGTCCTATACATATTAATGTGCTAATGGGTGATCCCTGAGTATGTCAGTCCTATCTAACGGGTGACATCTTGTTCCTACACTGGTTATGTAGTTCTGGAAATTGGGGTTTGCTTGTAAGGATCTCAGTCCTATTCTAGCGGGTGAGCCCCCATCCCTAGGTTTGCTCGATGCTGAATTCTACTCCCATCTGAAAGACACTAAACTGATTACTGAACTGAACCGTTACTAGTGGTATTATTTGGCGGAGCTAAACTAAGTTTACTTAGTTTATCTGACTGACGGAACATACAGAGTTTTGAGGACTAATTGAAAGTACTGAAGTTACTGAGATTTTACTTAGAATATTGAAATAATTGAATTACTGAACTACTGAGATTACTAAGATTTTTGTGTTTTCCAGAGTCACATGACTAACTAAATTCTATAGATCATGTCTTGAATGGGAGTATCGTGATAACATGACATGGCTCTAGGCACACAACTATATTCTTTGGGTACGAGTACCCCTAGGACTCGATGGAAGGAAACTGACACAACATGACTTCCTTGATCATAGGAATAAAGTACATAATTCATAATGCCATTAATAGGGAATTTCATACTACACATGATTATCATATTCTTGAACATAAAAGATAATGTATATAACATGTACATACTTGCATGGTTCTAGTTTCATGAGCATTCCATATCACAACAACAATAGATAAAAATTTGCATGGAACTCATGTTGAGTCATAAGGGATAGAGCATGGACTTGTCATTTCGGATCTACTTAGCTATATTGCATGATTTCTAGTCTCTTAGGTATTTTATTGAACACATCACATGCACCACTTTGGGCTTGGGTTTATTCATGAATTCAACAACCCAAATCACCCAAGGTTTATATATTTCAAGTAACAAGCCATCCTAGTTTCATACAAACCCATAAAGATTCTATCTTGACATCATAAACCCATAAACAATATCAACAATTAAATCAAAACATAACAAGCATGGCATATTGTTTAAAGTAGGGTTCTTACACTTTATGGATGAAAGGAGTCCATGAATAACACACGCATACCTTAGTTCTTGATTTAGTGAAGATTGACGGAGAGATTCTTGGAATTTAATGGTAGAATTTTCTTGAACTTGAATCCCTCAATTGAAACCCTAGCTTGTTCTTGAGAGGATTTTGAGACAAGAGGTTATATATTGGTGTAATGGAGGCATAAACCGTGTTTTTGAGTATATATATATGAAGGAAAAATGACCAAAATACCCCTAAGAGCACAGAAGTGGAATGCTTAAAACTGGGCAACCACTGGAGTTGCCAGGCGGCGCCTAGCTAATCTCAGTGGACTATCCCAGGTGTAGCCTACCATAGAGCAGTGCTTTAGCTGGGGAGACGCGGGCCTATCGCCTCGAGCTACTATTTTGAAAACCCAAACACGTCCTTGCGCCTTCTAAAAAATTCCAAAACTTACCCGGGATGTACTACGACCTTTCCCCATTGTAACGCAACTTGAAAATCCAAAAACAAAGGTCGGAAAGGTAGTCAAATAAATCCTCAAAGTTTGGAGGTCTAAAATAAGACTAAGTGTTTAATCTTGAACACTTAGGAAAGTTTTTTACATCTTGGAGCTTGGAAAAGTTAATGAGCTGAACTTTAGACTTAGGATTTTACGGGGTATTACAATACTCCTTCAACATAGATACATGGAATATTGAATGAATAGAGTTCGAACTAGAAGGCAACTTTAATTGATACGCAGCATTACCAACCCTTCTAAAAATCATAGAAGGACCAACATACAAGGGGTCGAGCTTCCTTTTTCTTCCCAAATCACATCACTCCTTTTATGGGAGACACCTTTAGGAACACCCTATCCCCAACCTTAAACTCTAAGTCCCTGCACTTTACATCTGCATAGGACATTGGGTGACTTTAGGAAGTCTTAATGCTATGCTGAATCAGCTACGCCTTCTTCGTAGCCTGATAAACTAAGTCCAGACCAAACATATCTGCCTTACCAACCTTAAACTACCCAATAGGAGATCTACACCTCCTACCATACAATGCCTCAAAATGAGCTATCATAATGCTGGAATGGTAATTGTTGTTATAACAACATCTACAAGAGGTAGATGGTCAACCCAACTACTACCATAGTAAATCAAATACGTACGAAGCATTTCCTCCGAATGTCTGAATAGTTCTCTCAACTTGCCCATTCGTCTACGGGTGACAATCAGTACTTAGACTAACCTTAGTACCTAACCCTTTTTGAAATAACTATAAAAAGTGAGATGAAAACTATGTACCACAATCAGAGTTGATAGAGAAAGGTACCCCATGTAGCTTCACAATCTCTTGGAGGAACAAGCTCACATAATCCTCATCCAAAAAGTTAAACCTCACAGGCAAAAAGTGAGCTGACTTTGTCATCCTATCCAAAATGACCCAAACGAAATCAAATTGATTCAGAGATTGAGGAAGACCGATAACAAAATCTATGTTAATTACTTTCCATTTTAATTTACGCAATTTAATTTCTTGATACAACCCTTTGGGCCTCATGTGCTCAACGTTCACTTGTTGACACACCATATATTTGGCCACAAAAATCAGCCACATCCCTCTTCATACAACTCCACTAATACATCTCCTTGAGGTTATGATATATTTTTATCCAATCGGGATAAACAATATTGCACGATTCATACACCTCATCCAATATCCTTTATTGCAGCCCATCGACATCAGGAACACATAACCTTCCTTGATACTGCAAGGCACTATCACCACTAACCTCAAATTCCTTTACCTTTTGCCCACCTACACCACTCTTCATTTTTCTCCAGACCCTTAAAGGAGATAATACACAACATGTCTTGGTGGACTCCCTATTAACCATGAACATAGGGTTATGATACCTATCTGACATGACCCAAACTAGGGCCTAGTTGTGTTAGTTGAATCAAGCCTAACTAGGACTAAAGACCATCCCTAATACACCACCATAACTACCCTACATCCAATATAATATACATTCTATATAAATATATATATATAATCCAAAACAAAATAAAACAATCATAAGACAAATATAGTTCCCCAGTGTTAGCCCAGATACTAATACCAATACCAAGGTTGATACCAATACCAACACCTCCTATATGAACGCATAGTAGTCCCGCAAAGCATCTATCCAAAAGTAAAATAATATTCGATCAGGACATGTCCCCGACCATAGCCAACACCAAAGTCTATGAAATGACCAAAATATGCAAAGAAGTCCATGACATGAATTAGAGACTTTTGGAGAATGGAAGCCCACCATTTCAATCCAACACAAGCTAATCCTGAATTTAATCATTGAGTAGGAAGAGTAGAATAGTTGGTTCCTACAACACGTGGGGATATAGCTGCCCAAAAATGGGTTAGCAGGTGAATGCTAGCATGTACTAAGGATAAAGATAGGATAAAGATAATATAATGCCAGCCTTTACAACCAAGTAATAAACCATATGCATTGACAACCATACACATATATATTCCATGTCGGTAAAGGGAATTGGGCTTAGCATGCCTTTAAAACCATTAACCTCAATATGTGTAGCTAACCATCCTAGAACAGGACACAGGCTATTTGGGTCATGTGTTACCCCTGAATGGGACTCGATGCATATAGCTGCATTAACAATAGATACCATAGGAGTAGGGATTCGAATGTACCATTTTCTCTCCATGAAACATATATATAAATATAACTAAGGGAATTCCCTCGTACCCCATAAGTATAGTATGTGGTCTCTATGACCAATCCTCATGTCATCAAACATGAATTTCCAGTTTCTGTCCATTGAACTCACACCTTTACGATTAGCTATCACACCCCGCCATTATTTTCAAATTAAAACTATAACCAAACAACCAATTCAATTTATTATTAACCAAGGCCATAAGAAGTGGTATCGGCATATCGACTATAGCTTGCAAGCAATATCTTTAGCCAACCTTTTTAAGAATGTGGGATTCTCATGTACCCAAAGATTTCATTATCATTAACTTTATTTAGGGATTCCCATGTACCCCGCAAGTAGTTCAGTATTATAATTGCTTGGGGGATTCACTTGTACCCTACAAGTCTTTCAATTAAACCATTACCATGACCTCCAAGACCTTAACATTTAACCATCTAAAAGTATTCATAACTATCCAGAATAATTTAGGGTTTTATTACAACTTTATACTATCCAATATTTTCAATAAAAGTTCAACAATGTGACAATAGCTTTCTTATAGGCATTTTATCAAACCTGTTGAGGACATTTAGTTTCCAAAACGAAAACCAAGTACCAATTAACCATTCTCATGCAACCACATATTCAAACAACCATTAAAATATTAAGAAGCATAATTAAAACATGGGAAAACCATAACCAAACCAGCATAATTAAAACATGGGAAAACCATAACCAAACCATTTATAATCAAAACCCCCAATATATATTCAAAACCCAAAACCATACCACAATTATGCCATGATAACCACATACTAAATCATGACTTTAGTTCAAATAACAATGAGGAAGGAGTAACATTCCTTTGATTATAAAGATGACAAAGAGAAACCTCCCTTGTAAGCCCCTAATTAATACTATTTATGAAACCTTAGCCTTCCTGGACCTAAGATTCTTGAAAGAATTTGAGAGTGTTTAAAAGAGCTTGACTAATTGCAAATAAGTTAAATGATCTCCCAAGAGTGTTATAACTCATGGGGCCTTAAGAGGTTAAGAGGGGAAATATCCATATTACCCCTAACTTTACCCTATCATATTACAAGTACATTTAGTCGGATGATGTCCAGAGAGTTCAAAACTCAAGAAATTTGTAAGGACCAGAAACCAGGGTGTTTTAAATATTTTCTATTCATTTCTGTCTACTCTGTTTGCATTCATAATGCACAAACCACATGCAAAACATTATAAAAACTATCCTAAAACTCCTAAACATGCCTATTCTTTAGATAGCGCACAAGATAATATAACACAGGCAATAAAACCTTGAGGTTTCAATTACCCCTAGCCCTACAATAAAAACTATGCATTGACCTCAGTGCATTATTGCTAAAATTAAAGAACATGTAAGGACATATTTCAGCATCCTAGACACTTGTGTCATATGGCACTGAGTGTATGGTTGTATTAGTAGTAATAGGAACATCAATAATAGCACTAGGTTCCCTGATGCACTCACAATAGTGGTTGGTGGAGTAGAGTAATCCCTAATATTTTCAACAATACCTACTTCTTTGGGTGGTCTACTTGCGGAGGCTCCCTATTGCTCTAGCCCACAATGCTTCTTCTATTGGTTTATCTACTGTTTTCTATTTCTTCATTGTTTTTTTTCAAATCTTTTCTCTCTTTATTCTTCTTATCGATCCTTTTTATATCTTCATTTTAACTTATTTTTCTTTTACCTTTTCCTTTTGAATCAATCGGTTCCCTAGTGATATCATATAATACCTCTTCCTCTTCTTCTGATTTTATATCAGTTGGGACTAAGAAAGTAAATTTTTGTCATAATTGCAGAGCTATAATATCTTCTTTTTCTCATTCCAATATTACCTTAAATCAAGCAAGATCAAGAACTTTCATCTCACTCAATCTCTTATTAACTCGATGTTCCATATTATTAATATGCCTATGAAGATTTGCGTAAGGCACCACAACTTTTTTGGTTTTTCTATCAATAAATGGATTAAATTGTTGCAAAAATCTTTAGTTAAGCATCAAATCTCTTTCCTTGTTTGACCATCTTCTTAAAATATTGAGGGGTTAGAGCATACTCAAAAATAAAAGATGTAACTACTGCTAGTTCTTCCATCTTTATGCATTGTACCTATAGATGAAGAGCACGAAAATATTCTTCTAATAAAGTTTGTAAACCTTATATAGATATTGAAATAGTTAAAGGTGCTTGAGTTTTATCTGCTATCAGAGTATCATATCTTAAACTAGCTCCCTTGCCTAAACTCAATGTAGGTCGACTTTCATCTCTTCGGTCAAAATTATGGGTATTTACTGCCTTTACATCATTATCCAGTCTTGAAATTAATGGATCATAAGATTCCTCACATAGCCTAGTGATGAAATAAGGAAAAGGATATGTTGTATCAGTCCTTATTAGTGATATTTTGATTTTATCAATAATTATCTCTCCAAAATTCAATGGGAACCCAGACATGAGACTTGATATCAATACTGCCCTATCATCACCCAATATATTGTCACTTGGTGTCGCCATCAATTTGTAATGCACAACTCCCCACCAAAACTTTGCCATTTGAGATAAGGTATTTTTCATAATTCTTACACTTGGGTTATTCACCCACTCCGGTTCTCCTACTGCTAACACTTATGCTAACTAAGGGCAATGATTAGCTCTGTCACTCAGCCTGTGATAGAATTCAGGAGTTGTAGTTGGAGGTATGAAATCCGCTTCATGTAAAAATCTTTTAATGGTGCTCTGGACACATCCACCATAACCCCTCGCACTAGTTTCCGTTCCATGTTTAGTATTTCTATCGCCCTCTCTTTTTTCTTGCATATAATCTCTAAGGACCTAATATAGTTTTCATAAAATTCCCTCAAAATAATTGAATAATATAATTTTTCTCCTCTAGTGGTCCATTCTAGATCATATGATTTGAATGTTATTTTTATTTGAGGGTACTTGCTTAGCCCAAATACAATGATTTTGACATTTTCACATAAAGGCCTTTTCATACTTCATCTCCTAGTGGAGTCTAATCCTTCATGATAGATTTTGGATAAGCCCTCCACTTTCTATCTCACACTATCTTGAATACTAGGTTTCTTACTCTTGATCCATTCACCCCACATTGGCAAATTTGCTTCCACAGGCTATTCTGAAGCATGAGAATTTGTTTATTCAAAACTCTCATAGTCCGAGATGGTTTTACTGTTAATAGATACTACCCTCCCATTAGACTAGAGGTTTGGTTCTATTATATGATGACTCTGCCTCATATGATATCCTTGATGTCTAGCTTATTCTTGTTAATTCTCAAACTCATTAAAATTTCTCTAAGTTGAGTTGGTTTTTGTTACTCTCTTGCTGGGATACTTCTATTGACCTTTTTGTGGGCATCAATAAACCCAAGTCAACAAGTGTAAAATAGGGTAAGAATGTGTGGAAACTTGGTAAACGACTTAGCTAACAAGCACTTTGTTCACCTTAAAGCAATATCAATCAATCTATATGAATGTAGTTGATGACTTAGTTGACAAGTCGTCACTTAGGTAATGCCTTATCAGCTTAGTTATCACCCTTAAATAGAAACCATAGAACTTCAAACTCATAGGTGATCACTTTAGGTGATAAATCATCACTTAGGTTACGACTTATCAGCGTAGTCATCACCCTCAGGAAGAATCCTCAACATCTTAAAATTATAGGTCAGACTTTAGGTGATAAGTCACAACTTAGGTGATGTCATATCATCCTAGTCGTCACCCTAAAGTAGAATCCACATACCTCAAACTCATAGGTGGTGACTTAGGTGATAAGTCATCACTTAAGTGACAGCTTATTAGCCTAATCATCAACCTAAAATAGGTTATAATACATTTTTCTCTATTTTAGGGACAAGGTTGATAATTTCGTTACCCAATTGATAACTTATCAACCATAATCTTCTGTTCCAAATCATGGTACACCATCAATTTAATTCAAAAATCATAGATTTTTTTTGTACAGGTGATTACCAATTTTCCACTAGATTATTAAAGTTCAATCTTTCAAAAGAAGAAGAAACTTTATAACTTAATGGGAATTTGTTCATGAGCAACTTTTTCTTCATGAGCAACTTTTGACAATACAAACTTCTATTGATTGAGATGTAATAAAAAAACTTTGTATTGATCAAAGCTGTTCATGAATACTTCGCAATCTTTTGTGATCAATTATGAATTAAATTCTCCTTTCCATATAATAAAAAAGGCAACTTTTGAACATACCATTAAGAATAACCACCAAAACACAAGCCTACCAATGGAGTTGAACTTGTTCAAGAGAACAGAATAAGTTTGTACTTCTTACATACAAATGGGGGATAACACCGAAAAATAAGAGTTCTATTTGAATTGGGAATTTTTTTGAGAAGTTGAGAAGAAAAAGAAAATTTTTTAGAAGTTGAAGAAAAAAGGAACTCTTGGGAAGTTTAAAGGAAAAGGGAAAATAAAGAGTTTCAACTGATTCTGATTTTTGTATTTTCTCAATTTTCTATAAATATTAAATAAAATAAAAATTACATGCCCAGTGTATTCCCATATAGTGGGGTTTGGGGAGGGTAGAGTGTATGAAGACCATACCACTACCTTAGGAGACAAATAAAATAAAAATTAAAATATATAAAAACTCAAAATAATGAACGAGAATAATTATTTTTATTTTTAATTTTAACAAAGAAAAAGGTTAAAAGAAATAGAAACAGAAAAAATTTAGATCGGGGATGGTTTTGGATCAGGTCGAAATGACTTACCTAGGCTAAAGGTTTAGTTGACGACATGAGGTGGTGGCTCATCACTTTGTTATGGTCTATCAAACTTGTCGTCAACCATATCCAAATTATGTCTTTCCTTTGCTCCAACTAACAACTATAAGTGGTGGGTCGTCACTTTGTTAATGTCCTATAAACCTTGTCATCAACTTTATCTAGTGTGTACATTTTTCTTTATTCCAGTTGACGACTAGAAGTGATGGGTCATCACTTTGTTGATGGCCTATCAACCTTGTCATCAACTCTATTCAAATTTGACACTAATCTCAACTTTTTTCCTACACATATTACTATATACATTACCCATGGTGAAATCTTAAAAGTAAATAAAATATTTACAATATTAAATTTGCGTTATCATGACTACTTAGGATTCATCAAGATATACCTTGGATAAAAACTTTACCTCAGCCTTTGGGCCAATGCAACGCTTGATTCTTTGCCCATTAACCTTAAACAAATTCCCTTTTTTGTTCTTAAGTTCGACCACATCCGATGGAAAAACATGGGTTATTTTGAATAGTCCTAACCACTTTGGTTTAAACATTCCAGGAAATAACTTAAATTGAGAGTTACAGAGAAGCACCAAAACACCCATTTGAAAGTCTCTCTTTTCAGTACTTTGGTTGTGATATCTCTTCATCCTTTCCTTGTACAGATCATCCCTTTCATATACGTGGAGATGGAACTCATCCATCATATTGAGTTTATATAACCTCAAGTCAACTGATTTTTTCCAACTCAAATTCAACCTCTGAAGTTCCCACAATACCTTATGTTAAATTTCCACAAGTAGATGACATGCTTTACCAAAAACTAACGGGTAAGAAGATATTTCGATGGGTGTTTTGAAAGTTTTTTGAAATACCCAAATGGCATCATCAAGTTTTCTTGACAAATCGTTTCCATTTGCATTAACGGTCTTGGCCAAGATAAATTTAATCTACCTATTCGACATATCCACTTGACCACTACTTTATTGGTAATAAGGTGTGGATACATTGTATTTTTTCATACCATATTTCATCAATGCAGCTCGAAACACCTTATTGCAGAAGTATGATCCTCCATCACTTATGATAGTTCATGGAACACTAAAGGATAAAAAGATATTCTTTCTCAAGAATGTAACTACTTATTTGCCTTCATTATCTGCCTAATCAATAGCTTCCATCCACTTGGGCATGTAGTCCACAACAACCATTATTATGGATTGAATATACCCAAGACATCAAACAAATCCACTTCCAACATCTTATCCATTAACATTTCAGGATGTCTAGAGATAAATCTTTATTGTTAACATCGATCACATGCCCTCAAAAAATCATAAGCATCTTTGTGAATTAAGAGCTAATACTAATTACTTTGTAAAATATTCCTTATTGTTTGATCACCTACATGATGTCCCCTAATTGGAGATGAATGGAATTCCTCACAGATACTCAGCATTTCTACCTCCAATATACATTTTCTGATGATGTTATCAACAAAACAACTAAGCATATAAGGCTCGTCCCAAAAATTCCTGGTCGCATCATGTAGAAACTTCTTCAGATGAAATGTGAGATTATCTGGATGACATCATAAAGTTCGCAAAATTTGCATACCATGGTACCAAATCAAGACTAGCAATAATAACTTGATTATTTAGGGAAGAATCATAAATATCCAACTCCTCCATGCTCTCTGTTCATTCTCTAACTGCAAAAGATGGTCTGCTACTTGATTTTTACTACCTTTTTGGTCTTTGACTTCAAAGTCAAACTCCTAAAGTAATAGTACCCATCTTATAAGCCTTGGTTTAATGTCTTTCTTTGCCATAAGATATCACAGTATTATGTGAGCAGTGAGAACCATCAACTTGGTTCCCAATAAATATGCCCAAAACTTTTTAAATGCATAAACATAAGCTAAACTTGTTATGTAACATTGTAATTCTTCTATGACCAATTTAAAACTTTACTAGCATAATAAATGGGGTGAAAAATATTTTTCTTCTTTTGACCAAGAACATCTCTGAGTGTAACCTCGCTCACATCAAACATTAGTTCAAATGGATTTGACCAGTCTGGGGCAATCATAATTGGAGAAACAACTAATCTCTCCTAAAGGCATTGGAACACTTTCAAATAATCCTCATCAAACACAAACTTGGTTTCCTTTTCCAATAATTATTAATGTGGGTTCTCAATTTTGGAAAAATCCTTTATAAATTTTAGATAAAAACCTTCATGACCAAGGAACTACACTCCTTTTACTGAGATAGGAGGAGATAGTTTTTCAATGACTTCTATATTAACTTGGTCAACTTCTATTCCTTTGGCTGAAATTTTATGCCCTAATATTATGCCCTCATTCACCATGAAGTGAAATTTTTCCAAATTTAGGACAAGATTAAACTCCTCAAAATGTTGCAATGCATTGCCTAAGTTCACCAAAAAACTTCCAAACAAATCACCAACCACAGAGAAATCATCCATGAATACTTCTAGCGTATCCTCCAACATGTCTGAGAAGATAGACATCATACAACTTTGAAAGGTGGATGGTGCATTGTATAACCCAAATAACATTCTATTGAAATCAAATGTTTCATCTGGAAAAGTTAATGTTACTTTCTCTTGGTCCTCAGATGCAATAGATATGTGATTATAGCCTGAGTATCCAACTAAAAAGCAGTACCAACCCCTTCCTACCAATTGATAAGTATTTGGTCTATGAAAGGCATTGGAAAGTGTTCTTTTAATGTTCATGAATTTTGTTTTCTATAATCCATACATATAGGCCAATAATTTGCTAGCTTGAGTGGAATTATCTCATTCTTCTCCTTTTTCACTACCGTCATACATCCTTTCTTCGGCATACATTCCATAGGACTTACACATTTATTATCATAAATTTGGTAGACTTCCACAACATCCAACCACTTTATTATCTCCTTCTTCTCTACTTCTTGCATCGATGGATTTAGCCTTCGCTGATGTTCAATCATAGGAATACAATCTTCTTCTAACTGATTCTTGTGCATATAGATACCAGGTTAAAAAGTTATGATGTCTACTATTATCTACCCAATGGCTCTTGTATAGCACCTTAATAAAAAAATAAGATCCTCAACTTGATGCTCCACCAAATATATTGCAATAATGACCGGTAAAGAGTTTCCATCACCTAGAAAGACATACCGCAGATGGCTTAGTAGCTCTTTTATTTCAAATACTGGTGGTTTTTTAATAGAAGGCTTAGTAGGTGGTGTTGGATGGTTTTTCAGGTACAAATAATCTTCTTGGGGGAATATGAATATGAACCTATACCAGAAAATGCACAAACCATCTCATTGTATCCATAAATTTCTTCACTGTTAAAATTCATCAAGCCTACGGCTAAGGTTTCTACAAAAAACCTTTCCTCAAATGGAACAATTAGATCATCTTTATCAGTGATATAATAATTGAGACTACAGTCATTTTCTTTGGCTGCTTCATAGATTAACAAACATAAAAAAAAATCTTCAGTATTGAGCCTAAATTTTAGTTCGTTCAGTTCCATATCAACTCGTACTCTCCCATTTGCTAAAAATAGCCTACCCGAAATTTTAGGTACCTCAAAGTTTTCTTTGCAATCAAAAATTACAAAGTCTGCAATAAATATAAAGTTGAACACCTTCACAAGTGCATCATATAAAATCCCCATCGGTCTCTTAACTGATCAGCTTTCCATCAATAGTTGTATAGTAATTGGTTTAGGAATTCTTAAACCTAATTATTTGAAAACTGATAATGGCATTAGGTTGATTCTTGCACTACAATCATAAAGTGCTTTAGAAAAACTAAATTCTCCAATTGTACATGGAATAGAGAATACTCCTGGATGATCTTTCTTCTGCATTAGTGATCTAGTAGCGATAGCACTACAATGATAAACATTATCCATAGTTGTAATTGACTGTCCTTTTCTTTGTTACAAGGTTCTTTATAAACTTAGCATATCCATGAATTTTCTCTAATGCCTCAACTAAAGACACATTCACCATTAACTACTTTAGCATATCCATAAACTTGCTAAACTTTACCTCATCTGCTTTCTTCTTTAATATATATAGAAATGAGGGTACTGGCTTTGGAATTCTTGTTAGGTCCATCTACACAACTCTTTTTTAAGTCTCCCAGCTTCTCTGATTCTACTAGTGACTCCTCATATACCTTCTCTTCAAACTCTACATAATCAATATAAGAAGGTGCTCCTGGACATGGGCCGGATAGTATCTTACCACTCCAAGTGTAAATATACATAACAGACCATCATTCCTCGAGTTCTAAACTATATTACTTGGCAAAGTTCCACTTTTTCTTTAATTGAATGTTACTGATAATTAGCATATCTACTTCTCCAATTTCTTAATAGATGTGAAGTGTGAGTCAACTAACTAACTAATGGTTGATAGGTCACTCTTCATTTCCCTAACTCTAATATCTGTTGGCTCTACTTTGTTTAACAATTTGGCCATTATATCTTTTATAGACATCTTCTAGAAATTATTTGAAGCATTATCATACTCCCAAGTGGTACTATAATCCACTCTTGTCATTCTTGTTCATCAAACTTCCTTGGTTACAATCTCAATAACCAGCTTTATCATAATAATTCCAACCTTTATTTCCTTGGCCACTGGCCTGGAGACCTCCCTAGTTATTCAAATAGCTCGCCTACTCCTCAGAATTAGATTCAGTTCCCCTACATTGTGACCTCACAACTTTAACATTCTTTACATTTCCTAAGAGCAAATGCTTTGTGAGAAAATCCATATGTATCTTAATGAGAACCATATATTGATCACGTTCTTCTTTTCTCTAGCATTGCTATACTGACACCATACTAGAATAAGTATTATTTTCTACCTCAGAATCCTTGGTATGCCAAGCTCTACTTATCTTAGTCATTTTCTCCAATATTTTTATAGCCTTAGTAAAATTGAGATCCATGAAAGCTCCTCCTATAGCATTATCTACAATTGGCTTTTGTCATTGAATTCAAAGCCCTATAGAACGTGTCTATCAGATGCTCATCAATTATCTAGTGGTTGGGACACTGCATTAGATTGTTTTTTAACCTGACCCATGCTTCATGTAGGGCTGGTTTATGCAATTTCCTAAGGTTGGTGATCTCATCCATCAACCTTAACATTCTAGAAGGCAAAAAAAATCTTTCTAGGAAAGGTCCTTTCAGTTGCCTCTAGTTTGTAAAAGAATCGAGTGGAAGCTTATTTAGACACAGAGTTGCCTCCCCAGACAAGGACAGTGGAAATAATCTCAAACAAATGGCATTTTGTCCTACTCTATGGTCGTCAAATAACTTAAAATATTAATAAACCAAAGGCAGATTCAGATCATCTCCTGCAAATCCACCAAATAACCCCTTCAAGTTGAGTAGTTCGATCATCGTACTCATGATATTAAATTTCACTCCAGGAGATAATGGTGGTGGAATGATTACTCCAGTAGCTCTATATCCATCCAAATTATCATCTTCATTATTAATAACGAATTGCACCACAGGATATTAGTTTATTTGACCCCTTATCGATTTCGATTTACTGGTGAGATATTTTTATCCCATCTCCTATTCATAGATGAAACCAACTCTTCATCACCTAAGTTCTCATCATATGCATTGGGTACATACCGAAGTAGTCTAGCATTTTGTTAGTTAACCTGTGTATTCGCCAAAGCAGCAAGTCTTGCAGTCTCTTGTTGTTCAGCCATGCTCCCTATTCTTTTAGGTTCTAGGTTGAAAGGTAATAATGACCTTCCTGACCTTTGGATTTGTGACATGCACAATAGATAGTCTACAAGAATCAAAAACAACAAATAAATGTAAAACTAGGAAACTTGTCTAAGAATCAATTAACACACATATCCTTAATTGACAACCATATTCCTCGGCAATAGCGCCAAATTTGATATGCTAAAGTACAATATTCTTTTGAAAATGTAAGAGGTCATTGTCAAATATATAACCCAACTAGGTTGGGTTGAATCAAAGGGAATATGGGTTAATTAAGATGATTTATGATTTAAATGACTAATAGTCAACAGTTTCCTTTAAATTGGGGCTTTTATCATAACAATTTATGGTCAACATTTCAATTTTTTCAAAGAAACGCAAAGTTAATACTGTATAATTTCAAGTCGATAGTGAATTCAAACTAGAGTTGTGATCACTATGATTAATATCAATGTTAATTAGTAGTTAGGAATACGATTCACGTGACTTTTGGGGAACACCAAATTATTTACATCTATAATTTATCTAAGTCTCTTTCAACTTACTTAGATATTGATTTCCCTAATTCTTCAAAACTTAGAGAAACTTGCTATTATTGTTGGTTTTATTTTGAATTGATTAATCTTGTTACAACACTAACCATTAGATGGAAAATTTATATTTCAAAATCCTCATTAGTAATTCACTACTTTTAATAAATTTATTATTTTAAGAAAATCAATGTAAGGCATGTCCTATTATTTTCAACCAATAGCAAACAATTAACACAATAAAATTACCAAGTTGAAACCCACAATCATTCAAATCTTACCCAAACTAAGAAATAAATAATGTGTTACTCATAGCTCCCACAATTCTTGTTGTGGGGTTTATTTACTCATGAATATATGAAAGATTTCACAAGATGAATTCAAAATTCAAAAGAAATTTATGCTTATAAAGGATAAAATCAAATGTTGTTCTACTTCAAATATTTATCGAAATTCCCCAAATACTTGATTAAAATCCAAATTCAAAACTTCAATTCCATAAACATAAACTAACATTTTTGGAATATAGTTCCAGATTCCAAGGAAAATCTAAAAGCTCCTATTTATATCCTTACAATTCAAAATTTAAAATTGATAACACAAAACTTTAGCGTACAACAGTTGACGATAAGGCTGATGCTTATCACTTAGTTGATAGCTTATCAATGAAGTTATTACTCAAATCCTTCAGTAGCTAGACACTGCCTGAGGCTGATAATGAGAGCTGATAGCTTATCACTTAGATGATGTTGAGGCTAATGGCTTATCACTTAGTTAATGATGAGACTGGTGGCTTATCACTTAGCTGACAACAAGACTAATGGCTTATCACTTGGCTTATGACTTGTTAGGATAATTGTCACTTGAGTCTTTATACACTATTTTATGCTAACGACAAGAGCTAATGGTTTATCACTTGGCTGATGCTTATGATATCTAGTCACCAAAATAGCTTTTTATTCTTTTTTTCTTTAGTGTTCTCAAATCTTAGCTTTACCTATATAAATGAACAAAATATAATAAAAAACAACACAATTTGCTTAAGAACTCCTAATTATTCCAAGTTTAAGGCCGCAAATATGTTGTCAAGAAGCCAGCACATCAAGAAGTTCATAAAGTAAGATATTTACATATTAACTTCACATATTTGGTTATGATAAGGCACATGGACATCCATTATAAAGGCCTAGTAATTATAGTTGCACTATTCTTGATTGCATGGAACATAAGAATTCAATGAGCAATTATACTATATTGAATGCATGGGTAAGATAAATGAATCATAGTCATGATTTAAAAAATTGGTGTGAAGAGAAAATTAAAAATATTAAAGTATTCCATCATTTAAAATTTCTAGCTAGAGGATCTAATATGGCGGAAAAGAGATATAGCACTTATTTCCTCAATGAATACCGATTTCATATAAAATATCGAGATTCCATATTAAAGACTCAAAATACCGAAGTGACTTTATCACAACAACTGATAGTTTTTCTAGTTTTAGGGACCCAAATCCCATAGATAGAGAGGTGGTTAACTATGGAGTTATTCAATATATAATTCAAATTGATTACTATGTTTGTTTCAGTGTTGTATTATTTATATGTAATTTGTATTAGAATGAAGTAGATAAGTATGGGTTAACTAAGGTATACTTCAACAAGTTATGCAGTAACGATGATTCTTTTGTGTTGGCTTAACAAGTTTATCAAATTTTGTATTTTGTGGATCTAATTAGGAAAGATGTTTATTATACAAGGAATAAAGTTCCCATAGATTTGTATAATCTAGAGGAAGAAAATTATCCTAATATAGGAGAAAAATTTTAAGGGAGACTAACGATTACATTGGTCCCTCAACTAGATTAGATGTGGGTGACTTTATATGGCCAAGATAAGATGGAGCCATTATTGTTGTTGATATTCCATCTACTAAAGAACAATTAGAAGATATAGTTATGGAAATATTAAAGGAGGAGGATGAGTTTGACGATACTATTTGGATTGAATGAAGGCAGATGATTATATAAAGAAATTATTTTAAATATATACTCATCATTATTTTTATATTTTGTTTTTGTTAAATATCTTTTTGCATACGTATTTACATTCATCCTTATTTATATCATTTTAATCATTTTCATTGAGAATTTTATTCAAAAATAGTACAATATTGCAGAGTTGTCAAAGTATGATTCAAGGAAATCTAGTGAATAATTGAAAAGGATCATGGACCCTTTGGTAAAACTTTTCCCCTTTAACTTCTGGTTTTACAATTTTTGTTAGTGAGTCTTAATATTTTCTCTATAGAGAAGTTTTCAGGATATTATCATATTCCTAAAAGTTGCTAAGATAGTTAGCTGCCCCTGGGGAAATACCTAGTACGCTACCTCTCCTATTTTGTTAAGTTCTATTTTGCAAAGAACTTGGACTGAAATATATCCAACTGGAAGAATTTCGTATTTTGATAACCAATTCATTAGATTTTATTCTTTTATTTTTGGAAATATATTATTCGTAAATTTGACTAGTTCTTGATTTTATTAGTTATGTTTTGTGATAAAGCTAAGTTTTTTTAAATTATATTTGCTTTTCTAGTTTATGGTTTTGTGTAGTGTGTTTGTTTGATATAACTGTTTGTTGAGTTATTTCATGAAAATTTTGAGGTGGGGTTAGTACGATTATTTTTGTAAAGTTTGTGATTTGGATACTGCAATAGGGAAGCAAATTCTTGACCGTTTGTGGGATTTTAAGGTCTTTTGCTATATGTGTTTTGCATGTTGTTTGATGTATATATGTTTAGAGATTCGTGTCTTTCCATATTATGATATACCTAATGATTCCCTTGCCGTATATTTTAATTCGTGATTCTTATCGATTCTATGATAAGTATTATTTTTTACTTCAACTGTAAATCATATAGAATGGAAACATCAAATAAAGAAACTTTACCTGTATTAGAAGCCTTGACAATTTCTTCAGCATTAGCAGAAGTTCAATAATAGTATATTTGAAAAGTATAGCTTATAAAGAGAGATGTTTCTATAGATGATAGTTGGACGTATAGACTAGAAATATAAGCAGATGCTATTATGACAATACGGTGGATTCTAAGTTAAATGTAGATTAAATTCGTAGGTACTTTACGCAGAATTAATAATAGAAAATGCTAGGTTCAGTGCTAAAGTATTATGCATAGTTATTATAAGTAGATTTGTAAAACTGTTTTATCTGACGTTCATACTGGCAAGTTACTTGTCCATGTTAGTGTAATCATTTGTTTGGTATACCCTTATATTAGCAATACACACAGTAGATGTTTGGTAATAACTTGCAAAAGAAAACTAATACACACCAAGTTTTAAGGAAATATATATTGGAATAACATGTATAAATTAGGAGCCTCTGGAGCTTATTATGTCAGGCAGTGGTACATGCAATTGTACAAAGAAAACACTAGAACATTCTAAGTTTTCCAATTTCAAGAAGCCATACTCCTATTTTTTACGTAATTTCATTGGCTTTATGCACCTGTGCATTGGTGTTGGTTATTTATATCAACTCGCTCCCTTAGATTCACCTATGTATAAGTGTTTGTTGTTTGTATGATCACTCTGTATTAATATCAGTATTCTCTTTATAGCAGCTAGCATTATTCTCTACTATTTCCTTGTTCTAACCACAAATAAGTGAAATATCATCCGTGAAGATGTTGAAGCTCATCCTTATTAGAATTCGCAAAAAAAACTAGGTTTTATGTATCTTGGAACCCTTGGGGGTTACACCACATAGTGAGAGACTAGGTCCTTCAAAGTTAATCACAAGCAATAATATAATAGAGTGAAAGAAAACTAAAGACAGTGCATGAAGAATAAAACACATGATTTTTATGTGGAAACCCATAAAGAGAAAACGACGGCCTACCCTCACAAGAACCAAAGAAATCCACTATAATCAACCTCCTGATTACAGTCCATATTTTAGCCTACCTCTAGGCTCCTTTCACTTGAAATAACTCTACTAAAAGCTTATCTAGGTAACTTTACCAAGGACTCTCTACACTGATTAACTATAATCAACCTCACAGTTAGGCAACTCTACCTAAACACTTCGCTCAACAAACAAAATCACTACTCTTATAACAAGAGTAGTTCATTTACTAATCAACACTAAATAAAACTCAATAACTCCTTAAGTGTACTACAATATAAGAACATGAGCAATGCTTGAGCAGTCTTGAAATGGAATGTTTGATGCCTCTCTTCACTTTTTAGATATATGATAAAAACTCTTTTGATGAAGAAGTATCTATTTCCTTTTATAGATGACTGATAATTAGGGCTAAAATATCATTAGACCAGTTGTCCTAATCAGTATAAAATAGCACCAGCAAGTTTTTTACATAAGAGGATAAAATTGTGCAGATAACAAATGCCAGTTGTACGGTACCTTGTACATCCAGTTACCTGGTCCTTTTTAGTTTAGCAAGGAATCATCAAAAATTCTTATAGAAATTTCTATTGTTTAATGATGACTAACCAACCATACAGTTCTAAGCATCAATGCACATTCATCACATTTAATCAATGTGATTACCATCGGAAGATGAATGTTCCCCCTATCATCATGCTTCCTCCATCATGCAACATAGGGACCTGGTCCCTTGTTGTTATTTGCATCAAAAACAGCTAATTTATTCCCCCTATCATTATGCATCTTTATTTAGTGCATTTGCACACTTTCCCTACATTTGCACACTTTCTTCTATTAATATGTCTTCTGTTAATATGACTTCCCTCATTCATCTATTCATCACATCAGTTAATTCCCCCAATCATCATGCCATTCAATCTGCAACTTAATTCACCTAGTACCTATCTCATGAATAAAGCCAAATTTATAAAGAGACACCAATTATCATGTTATTCATTTTGCTGAAGCTTATTCTTCTGAGATGGGTTTCATAGGGACTAGGACCCTTGAAATCATATATTTCAAAATAAGATACCTTCATCTTGAAGTGTCTTGAGAGAGTGAAAATAGTCAGAATTTTCATCATTTATGCTTTGAACCCCTTTAATAAATGAACTATTCCTAAATAGAATCCCCTTCCTATGCCTGGAATAATAATCACAAGTTGGATTTAGGAACTTACTTATGTTTGAGTTCCTAGTAGGAGGATAATGGTGTGATCAAATTTTTCTTAGACCATCTAGGCAGTGATAGATTTCTCTTTAAATTTTTTTGGAGACTTGAAGCCCTTAGGATGTGCATTCTCCTGCTGAGTGTATTCAGTATTCCTTCATTTTGCTTTGAGCTAGCGCATGCATCTATCTTTAAATTGTCCATCTCTTTCGTATTGAGTTCCCAGTAGTTTTTCCCTTTTTTCTCTGTCATCAAGAGCAATTTTTCCTTTAGACTCAATAGATTAGAATTCTCCATGATATTCCAGGCCTCTACCATCAGTAATACCTTGAATAGTCAAATTAGAAAGGATCTGTGAAAAATTAGACCATATAAGAGACTTGTTAAGATCTTTTATCAAACAAACCAGGTTCTTTTCTGACCTTTTATTCCTGTGAAGTGCTGACATAAGGTGTTTTTATGGTAACTTAAATTTCTCCTCAATACCAATCTAAAACCTTGAGGCTTCTCTCTTTCCTATTCCATCTACATCATCTACCTTCCTTAGCTAACTTATGCAATTCAAATTTCAGACTTTAATTCACTAGCCATTTCTTCAGTTTTAGATATCTAAAGAGTTAAGGTAGTTAATTCATAATTTTTATTCTCTACCTTTTTTCATAAGGCATTCTTCTTAACAATTAGTTCACATATAGAATGTATCAACACATTTTCAAGCCTTTTAGTCTTCCAAGCAGTGTAATTATCTAAATTATCCTTATTATCAAAAAGAGTTACCTCTTTTTTTTTCATCTTTTGTGTTTTCCATGAATGCAAACAAAAAATCATAGATAACTGGTTAGTTTTCCACTGCTAGCATAGAAATATCTCCAGTCTTCTCATCTTTACCTAAATTACTTTAGAAGTCTCCCCAAGCTACCAAATCTTGCTTTACAACATACTTAGCTAATTTTATTGTTTTAGATTTTCAGGCAGATGAAAGAGTACCAGTTATTTTGGGGCATCCATTCTTGGTGATGGGAGGAGAAATGATAGATGTGAGAAAGAGCACAATCACAATAATGTTGGATAATAAAGAAGTGGTTTTCAAAGTGTACAAATCACTCAACACACTATCCCACTATTAATATTTTTGCATGATTATGGTGATTGAAGGGGATAAGTATGGGGTGGTGGAGTTTAGTCCACCAAAAACCTCTTCAGACTTTCTCATTAAGCATCCCAATCCATAAACACCCCAACCCAAAATAATATTGATTGATGAGCCTAAAAAGGCTATTGTTAAGTGAGTTGTTAACCTTTAGAGTTCACACTTAAGAGGTAAGAAATGAATAGTAAGATTGCCTCCAACTAGGAGGAAGAGGATTAAGAAAAACAAATGAGTCAAATAGTAGGTCGTACCACGACACTAAATCAGGTGCTGCTTAGGAGGAAACCAAAGTTAAGGTAGCTTTTATTTTTAGTATTTTAGTTTTTACTTCACTAGGTTTTGTCTTTGTTGAGTCCCAAGTTGATGGGAATTTTGAGTACTGGACACTCTAAGCTAAGGAGCATGCCGAAGACTAAGTGTGAGGTCTCATGACCCTCTTAATGTATAAAGATGCTACTAGCTAGGGCTAGAGGCCTTTAGAAGTATTTCTATCTTTACTTTTAAAGTATACTTTAGGGACAAAGTAGATTTTTAAGTTTGGGGTAGGGAAATTCCAACTTTTAGGAGTAATTTTAAAACTTTTTATGTTAGGAATAAGTGTGATGTTCTTGTTGATGCTATATTTGACTAAATGATGCAAGTGTTTCATTGTAAAAGCATGTTGATTATGTGAATTACTACTTTTGATATTTCTAGGCTCATGATTATGACTCTTGTACTTGTTAGCTTAATGTTGAATTCATGATATTATTTGGTTGAGAGTCTATGATGATCCTACTTTAGTCCAGCATGTGCAATATGTGTGTAAGGTGTTTTTATATTCTTTGTTTTATTTGATGCTAGAACTAGCCAAGTGTGTATGCAAAGCAACATAAAGAGTGTGGGTTTAGGAGATGATATATGTATTTCTTTGATATCCATGTTTATACCCTTCTTTTGACCTACCCTTATACAATATCCTAGATAGCCCTATTGAGGTTTTAGCTAATTTTCTTTGGAAGCTTTATTTATAACTTGTATCCCCTTCTTTGATAGAACTTAATTTCATCCAAAGCTCCTATGAGATTTAGTATAAAATTAATTGAATAAAGAGTTTAAAATTCAAGTAGGAGAAAGATAAAAATGAAGCCCTAAAATAATAGTTATTGGTGTGTACAATTGATGTGTTGTGGTTGGTAGTTAGATAAATTTATGCTAAAGAAATTCCCATTGTTAGCCTATTTGTGTTACAATAAACCTATTTTGGCCCTGGTCCTTCTTGGATATTGTGCACCTTAACTAAGGTAGATAGATTAAGTTGAGGGTGGCTATGATAGGCGTGCGTAACATAAAGTGGGTATGAAGAAGGGTAAAATTAAATCATGAATTAATAGAACGTACTCCCACCACAGTGTATGTGAGTAAGCTTAGTGAGATTGGGCTAAACAAAAGATAGTGGTAGATAAAAGTGGTGGAAAGTGGTTCTTAAAGGTGAATTGAATGAAAAGTATGATGTATTAAAGCGTTTAGGGAACATAGTCACTATTACTAATCAAAATAGTACCTATGCATCCCTTAGTGTACATTACAACCCTTGAAGACCTATTTGATCCTAAGCTTTGCCATTCTAATATTAGTATTGTACTACACATTGGGAAAGCCTATGCTTCGTCTTGTGTAACTTCTAAATTCTTTCGGAGAGTGAGCATAATTTGATTCTTTTACCCGTTCTCTTATAAATTGCATTTATGTAAGTGATTATGGGTAACTTTCTCTTGGTAAGGGCATATTTTTATGATAGTTAGGTGATTTGTATGATGTCTTTAATTGAGCAATATGTATGATTTTGCCAACTATGTGAGTCGATTCTTGAGGCTAGGATGCTTTTGAGTAGTATTCTTGAACTTTCAATTGCGTACATAACATGCTTAGTGTAGAAACTTACATTATATGTAGTCATTGAAATATTATATTGAATGTCTTACTCGTAGTTGAAGTTTAGAGTCTCCTATGCTTATGATGCTTATAGTAAAGAGTTGTTCGAGAAAGAACAAGGCTTTAGGTATGGGGTGATGATCTGAGGTGGATTTATGCACCTTAGTGTTGTATCCTAGCTTTTTTAGCCTTATTTTTAGGACAACTCGCAAGATTAATATGTTAATGACGATATAAATTAGCATATAAGTGATTAATTACTAGATGGCAATGTTTAAGGGGTATTTCAAACAAATTTGTACTTAACTTAGTCACTTAGAGTGAAAACAAGAAAACTAGTGTTACTAGCTTGTGATATGTGTTGTTCTAGTTGATCGTTATATATTCTAGTGAGATCAATGAGTTCCTAAGGTTTTTATTGTGTAATTATCTGTGGAACAACTTTTTTCTAGTGTTCAAGGTTCAATTGAATCAATCCAAGAGTCAAACAATAAATTAAATATCAAAATGGGAAAAACTAGTTCTTAGCTTAAGTTTCTAGTTCATTGTCTTCAACGTTGTGTTGTTTCGAGCTATACTATGTGGTGTTCGATGCTATAGAATTATTGGTTAGTTTTGTGTGATGATATATGGATGATGAAAAAGCTGTAAATAAAGTGTAAATAAAACCACAAGGCTTGATATGGAAGGACAGGTGCTTAAAGACAAGTTTAGCCGTAAAAAATGACTTTCCAGTGTGCCTCCGCGATTGGGCCGCGCTGCACACCCTACTCCCTAGGAATTGGCATTGCACCGCACACCCCATTTCATGGGAATTATCAAGGGGCCATGGACCTTTACTATCTAGGGATGACAAGGGCGCCACAGACCCTATTCCCATAAAGGCCAAATTATCTTCCTATAAATAGGACACTTAAACTTGATGTTATACACCTTGGACGACTTTGAAACTTGGAGAGGGTATATAAAACACTTAAATTGTGATTTTTCAACTTTTAATTTAGTTTATTTATGGATTTTATCTTGTATTTATCCATTTTGATTACAAATACATCCATGTGTAGCTAAAAGCCCTTTTGGGGGTTAATGCCAAGAACATGATTACTATTGCTTTGAATAAATTTGGTTTTGATTGGTTATCATATTTGGCTATTTATTTCTCCTTTTTATAATTATTTTGAGGATTCATGACCCTTATAATACATCCATTTTCATCTTTGTGAACCCTAGAGAGGGAATAAGAGGATAGAACGTGGGGGTAGATAGAGTAAGGTTCTTTTTCTTTTATAAAATAAGGGATTTGAATTAGTATCTAGGATTGGGATATACCTATAAGACTTATTTGGTTCACTGCGTTATGAAATATAAATGCATTTGGCTTAGTTCTCACATCCTCGCTCAACGATGCAGTTGTGGGTCTAAGTTAGATAGGTGCATAATCGCTGGGAGACCATGATCATAATATCAAACTCGTGAATCAAAAACCAAGATAAGTAATCTAAACAATGCAGTTTAATAGCTTAGTATGATTATTCATAGTGCTATAACCCCAGGTTTATCCTTTTGATTATCCAACCAATTTACTTTTCTACATTGTTTACTTTAATTTCAATTTATAACTCAAAAACTCTTTTTGTTACGTTTGCACCGATTAATCTCAATAGTTAAACTATAATTAGATAAGTTGTCAACACAAGTTTCTATGGGATCAATAATTGGCTTCTAAAGGGACACTTTACTACTTGGTGACACCACGTACACTTGCGTGTGCACTTGGGTGCAATAGATACTACCTAGTTCCCTTTGTATGTCTAACTCAAAACTTGCCTAGTTAGTCTTGCCTAGGTTGAAGGATAGTCGGTTAGGAGAGGATCATAGGTCATTTTTGTTTTTAGTCCACTTTTAGCCTAAATGACCTTCCATGTGCAAATTGTATCCCATGATTCCTATTTTGAGCCTTAAAGCCTATTTTTCTTATTTTTATGATTCATCTTCCCATTTATAGTACAATTGACATATTTTGGCCCTGTTCCTCCTTGGACAGTATGCACCTCAACACATGCAAAATGCCTAAGTTGAGAGTGGCTATCATAAGGGTGTGTAGTGTAAAATGGGTATAAATAAGGGTAAAGTAAGGAAAAGTTAGTAGAGCTGGGTGTGGTAGTCAAAAAAAAGAAAAAAAGAAAATTGTGAAATAGTGAAAAAGGAAGAATAAAAGACAACAACCAACCTAAATGTGTAATAAGAGAATAAAAGTGAGAAAAAGGGTGGAATAAAAAAAAATTGGCTAGTAAGTGACACCCTAAAGTTAGTGTAATGGTAGGGAGGCTTAGCCACTTTAAATGTACATATATGTCATAACAGCCCCCAAGCCTACGTTACAAGCAGATGAAAGTCCTATAGTGATCCTAACATGCCTATCTGAATGCTAACATAAAGAAAATAAGGGCAAGCCCATGGTATTTGACATGCATTGACTGGAACTTCTTTGTTAAGCGTGTGTGTCTCTTGACCGTCCCTGTATTTATATGCGTTATTTCATATGAGTTAATGGGACATCCTTTTTATTAGGGCACTTGAGTCTTGTTGCTAGCTATTTGCTTCTTTCGGGTAGTGTAATTTGTACATATGAGTGGTTGTCTGTTGCGAATGTAATTTCCATGACTTGATCCCATTGTATCACATTGTTGTTCTTCATGTTCATACATATTTGGTTTTGAAAAGAGATATAGGTGGGGATGTTGTGATTTGAACTTAATATTATGAATGACTTCTTTGAATACTATAGATTCTCCTAGTTAAGAGTCATTTTTGTTTTGTTGCGTTTGTGTTGCCTGAGGACATGCAAATATTTTAAGTTGAGGATGTTGGTGTGTTATAGCAATATAGCACTTTCGATACGTAAAATGAGGAAAATATTCAATTTGTAAGGACTTTTTGTTATATTTGATCTGGTTTGGGTTTGTTTTGCAGAAAACCATGTTTTGGATGATAAGTTTATGAAAATAGAGAAAAAGGTGTTTTTGGGCACTTTTTGAGTGATTATGGATGTTTGGGATGTTTTATAGATTGATCGTGATCAATACATGTTTGAGAGTCAAAGAAGAGCTAAAAAATTATCTCCCAACACCTACTAAGTTGACCAACGATCCACATATAGACAAAGAAGGTGCTAGAAACCCAAAATACCAAGAGCTGACTTGCAGGAAAATTCTCCAACCGCAACCTGTGGTCTGCACCTGTGCCTTATGTCAGACCGCAGGTACCATCTGCGCGCTGCCAGACCGCAGGTGGCCACCGACCCTATTTTCTCGTATTTTGTCCGAGCTTTGTTTTTAGGGTTCTATAAATACCCCTTATGTACTTTTTAGAAGAAGTTACACACTTTTAACACTTAGAAACATATTTTTATTTCAAGATACATTTTTGATCTTGGGATTTCTCTGTATTGACTTTGATTGATTATTCAGTTAACAATTGTGGGTTTTTATTTATCTTATCATTGTGATGTCATCTTTTCCTTCAAGTATGAATGTAATTGATTTATTCTTAATCATGAGCGGCTAAAACCCATAGTTAGGGTTGTGGAAACCCTAGAAAATTGACAAAGTAGGGGAAGTGTGATTAATGATCTTAACCAACACATATGGTATGCACTGCTTTATTTTCGTCATGATTGATTTCTTAATGGGCGCACATATTAGTATCCCACCTAGATATTTCTACTTACTCCAAAAGAGTAGTTACTAGGAAAAGATAAAGACAACAATAATTTTGGAGTTAATTGTCGATCCATTGCTACACAATGAAATATAGTGAATGACTGTTAGCTTTCATCTAATAACTTTATACTCAAAAGGTAATAGTTAAATTGAGATCAAGTTAAGGGTTAGTAACGTGACACCTTGAGACTCAAAATATAAAGGGTGAAATCCTCTTACTCATTCAAAAGATTGTAGAAGGTACATAACTTATCGATTCTTCATGCAAAGTATTGGGTTGGTTCAACAATGCACGATAAGCCTACGGAGTTGAGATGCCGGGGATACACAATCCTAATATTCACTTACAGCTAATTTTAAACCAAGTTAATACCATTCTTTGCTTGATACTACTAAAAACAAATCCCCCCATTTATATTTCCTATTTTCCTTATAGACTTCAACCACAGAGATCTGGAAAAACACGTATTCCCTTGGCATTCGACCCCAACCTTATATGGGTTACTATATCTTGAAAGTGATCATACCATCATCTAAAATGAGGTGTTTCTTGGAATCCATTGGAATCATAAAAACTATCATTCGAGGTTGTATAGGGAAAAAGTGGGGCCCACACCTATAGTTCCATTTTTTTCATAAAATCCTCTCAATAGCCCAAAATAAGTCTGAGAGCCTTGGGACCTGAACTAAGGGTCCCCTATCCTAAAATCAACGTTCCAAATGCAATGTCAAAGTTGATTTTCCATCCAAGGTCATTTAGACCAAATATGGGTCCCACACCTGTATTCTGATTTTCTAACTTTTTGACCAATAGGTAGAAATAAACTCGGGTGCATTAAAACCCAAACCAAGAGTCTAACTAGTCTAAAATCAAATTATGGAGCTACTGCATAGTTGAAATTTTCATCTGAGATCATTTCATTAAGTTTTTACCCGGTAGCCATTTGGAACCAGCGAAGACTTCAAAATAGGGAATTGGCAGTAAAAAGCAAATGAACTACCCGATAAATAAACAATTTGTCCTAGTAATTCATAAATGACTTGGGGCATCTATAGAGAAGCTCAAATGGTGAATATAAGTAGAAATATGAAAAATGACTGAAAGGGTCAATATAATATAATAATACTTCTTATGGGATTTCAACTGATGAGAAGTATACACAATGACCTTACCCTCGTACATCACACCACACCTAACCCAAAACCTAAAGCATCACAAAAGATATGAAACCCATACCTTCCTCAGGCAAAGTCAAGATAGGAGCTGAAGTCAACAAATACTTGAGCTTTTGGAAGGTTTCCTCACAAGCATCAGACCACGGAAAGAAAATCTTCTTCTGAGTCAACTTAGTCAATGGATCTGCAATAGATAAAAGATCCTCAACAAAACACCAATAATAACCTGCCAATAAAAATCTAAACCTCAATGCATGAAGTAGGCTTAGCCCAATCACAAACCACTGCAATCTTGGACAAATCATCCATAATACACTTTTTAGTCTCCATACGACCCAAGAAAAAAATAGAATCCAACCTAAACTTATACTTGGAGAACTTGGCATACAACTTCTAATCCCTCTATCTCTGAAGCATAATTCATAGATAGTCATCATGATCGCCCTCACTCTCGAAATAAATAAAGATATTACCTATAAACACAATAACAAAGAAGTTGAGATACGGTCGAAACACTAGATTCATCAACTCCATGAATGAAATTGGGGCATTTTTAAACCCAAAGGACATGACCAAGAACAAATAATGATCATATCGAGTCCAAAAATCTAATCTTTAGAATATCCAAAGATTTAATCCTCAACTGATGATACCTAGACCTCAAAATCAATCTTCAAAACCACCGTGGCACCATGAAGCTAATCGAACAAATCATAAATACGAGGAAGAGAATACTTATTTTTAACTGTTACCTTATTTTACTGTCGATAATCAACATACATATACATAGACCTATTTTTCTTCTTCACAAACAAAACAGACGCACCCCAAGGTGATACACTAGGTTGAATAAATCCCTTATCCAATAACTCTTGTAATTGATCCTTTAATTCCTTCAACTCGGTTTGGGCCATCCTATAGGATGAATAGAAATTGGCTTAGTGTCCAGGTCAACATCAATAGGAAAATCAATATCATGATCTAGAGAAATACCAGGCAAATCCATAGAGAACACATCCATGAACTCACATACAATATGAATAGAATCCAAAGAAAAAGGTAAAATGACACTAGTATCATAAATATGAGCCAAGTAAGATAAGTTTTCCCTCTCAACTAATAATGATCCTAAACATTAGATAACAGTCTTTGGACCTGAATGAAGTTCATCCTTCTAAGCTATCCTTGTGTGAGACTCTATAAAATTTTGATGATTTTATTTTTTATCTTCCCACTTGTGTAATATTAATTTTTGACTTGAATTGCATTTAGGGATGTTAAAAAGGTGTTTGGGGAAAGTTTTAGAGTTTTCTAAAAGGGTTCATGGCTATTTTAGGACCCTAAGGTACTGAGGTCCTGTGATAAAGGTGTGTCACTAAGGTTAACCACTATAAAATTAGTGTGGCATGGAGGATAATCTCTGCGATAATAGCGTACCATGCCAGCTTTTTAATTTTGTCTAGTTTTGTTTATTTCACTTGGGGTGAGGGGATTTTGGTCTTTTTACCTCTTGTACGACCTTTCAACCTAAAATAAGCCTATATTTTTTAGTTTATAAAGATCAAAATTATCAATTCTCTCTTAAAACTCAAAACCCAAGAAAGCTCAAGGGTTTTTCAAGAAATCACTACTTTGGGCTCCAAACTTCAAATTGACTTCAATTTCTTGTGTGTTTAAGGCATGTTTCTCTTCCCTAAACTTTAATTATACATTTTCACACTAATTTAATAGATATTCATGTTTTTTAAATTGTGGGTTTTAAAATTGGATTAAGGAGTTTTGGTTGTTACTGATTGAATTACTTGTCTCACGTTTTGAATTGATTGTTTATACTTTAAATTGATGTTTTAGGGACTAAATTGATGCATTATTTAGATTACTAGAATAGGGGACATAGGTTTTCCCAAATTAGATGAATTTTAACTTAGAATTAGTATTAACCTCAGCCCACTTTATAATCTTATTTTGAATATGGACAAATTGCATGGTTTAACTTGCTATGGAACTCAATGCATTGTATTAATAGATATAAAAATGAATTTGGATGGTCTTAGTGTCCATGGTTTAGATTTAAATAGAACTTGGGAATCAATGGGGTTATGTCAATTGTTTTAGCATGTTTAGTTTAGCTTGCAAACGTATATTGGTATGACGATACCAAGTTGTATGCCTTAATAAATGACTCCTGGGTTAATGATTAGAATTATATGTAAGGTAATTTTAATTTGGGCTTAAAGGGGGATGTGTAGCTCACCGTAAAGGAGTAAGTCCCAGGGGGACAAACACTAAAAACAACATTTACTGGCGTTAAGGGTCTCTATGACTATGTGCTTGATATACATTTGATATATATGTATATGTATACATACATACACACATATATACATATATATATATATATATTTGGGATATCTATTGCCTATGGTGGTTTTAGTAATCTTTTAGTTCATGCGACTAACACGCATTGAGGCCTTTTTAGTAGGGGGGCTAAACCCATATAGCCCATGAGTTCCTTTAGGAGGGATCAAGCAATACAGTCTAGGTTATTGGTTTTAAAACTCTTACATTCATGACCCTTACTCTATCCTGATATCTTATATATGTATATAAATATGTGTACATGGCTTTGACTGATTTTGGACATGATATTATTTTATCATTTCCCCTGAGTTAAATCATAATTCTTATCCCACTGACCATTCTAAAATGCTACATCATTTCATGATGTAGGGTCTTGAGATTTTTGTGTTACTCTTGTGCAACATTATATGGATTGGCATGTCTATCGAGTTACTGCAAAGTGGTAAACCTCCATCCTTTGGAAGGCCTTTATCATTTCATTATTTTTTATTTATTGACATAGTTCTTTTAGATTATTTTTGGTCATATTCAAAGGCATGTCTTTACTTAGATGTTATTCTAGTTTAGATGCTTTCGTGGAAAGATATGGGTTGGTTGTTTTTTGACTCTTAGTCTTCTTTTAAGTTATCTATTCATCTTATTATTACTGTTTAATTGTATTCCACATTATTATTATTATTATTATTATTAGTAGTAGTAGTAGTAGTAGTAGTAGTATTGTTCTCTTGAGGTTAGTCTAAGTAGGTGGTCTCTGGTCCATGGTGGGCTTATGTAATACCCCAAATTTTGGGCTCTAAAAGTTTCTGAGTATTAAACTCCCTGCACAAACTACAACTCTCCTTATGAGTCACAACATTTCATTATGGGTCATAGGACCCCAATTATAGGGCAACCAGCAAAGGTAGCCAAAGTTACTGTCCTGATTATGTGTGGCTACTAACGAGTCATAAAGACC
Source organism: Capsicum annuum (assembly GCF_002878395.1). Taxonomy (NCBI): domain Eukaryota; kingdom Viridiplantae; phylum Streptophyta; class Magnoliopsida; order Solanales; family Solanaceae; genus Capsicum; species Capsicum annuum. The sequence continues at coordinate 57,350,442 of NC_061120.1, read as the reverse complement.
CTAAACGAGTCATATGGTCCCATCCATATCGAAGGCAGTGTATGCCCAAAATATTTCTATCTTGAGTATGACTTGGACCTTACAAGACGTAGAATCTCTTAACATGTCACATAGTAGAAATCATAGGGTGACCAGAGAAGGGCCCTTCAGTTAATGTCCAGACTATGACTCATGGTGACAAGCCATAGTGAGTCCTTATGATTCGTACAGTGACCTATAGTCACTAGTGATAATTTTTTATCTTTTAATTAAGGACACTTTGGACATTTCCCTATCTACCCACTTAATACCCATGACCATAAAACACTCTTGGGATGTTATTTTCAATACTTTAGCACTGTCTCAAACACTCTAAGGTCAAGGTACTTAGGGTTTCCATGAAGTTGATCATCTAAGGGCTCAAGGGTTGATTTCTCTCCATAAATCATATTGTTTCAAGCACGTATGTCTTCCCTAAAATTTATTTTGTTAAAATAATGTGTTTAAATAGCTACCTATGTGGTTTAATTTTTGGTTTTCAGATAGAGGTTAAGGGTTCTTGAATGATTGTTGTTTATGTGATGTTTTGTGTTTTCTTATGCATTCTATGCTTTAAGGGGTTAAAGATTTGTAATTGCAAATTGAATGGGGAATATGTTTTTCCTCAAGTTTAAGGGGTTAAAGATTTATAATTGATAATAACCTCAACCCAATCTTTTGAAATCATTTGTGAACATTAAAATATGCATATTGAAAAGTATTTTTAAACCTTGCAAAGTGTAACAAAGTAATGAAACATGAATTGGATTTTAATGAGGGCTTAATGACCATCTATTGAATTTGAATTGAAAATTTTAAAGTCCTATTGGCTGAGGGATTAGAGTCTCAGTTGTATAGATTATTGGTTCCTACATAGGACTTTAGATTCCCATGGCTAGTTGGTTTAGAGTCCCACTTGGCTACACGGTTTAGTTCTTATATCGAACTTTGGAGTTTTATTGGCAGATTGGGCTATAGTTCTATTTTTAAGTTTTACTCAATTAGAAAAGTGACATGTGTTTGCCAGCTTTGATCGGTATGACGATACCACTTTATAATAACTAAATGAGTGAATCTTAGTTTGATGATTAGGAATGTGTAAAAAGTGTTTTAAATTAGGCTTTAATGAGGGGTGTATAGCTATGACGTAAAAGTAAAGGTCCCAAGAGATAATCACCAGAAACCGCAGTTGCCGACGTGGGGGTCTAAATGACCGAGTGGTTCGAAACCCCCATATTATAATACTGAGTGATTAAGTGACTCTTGAGATATGTAGGGAGGTTTGATTCCCCTATAGTACATTTATATACATGATTAATCTCTGGTTCGTTTGGCCACATGCGTTGGGGCTCTTTCGCCTGGGGAAGATTTGGACCTATATAGCCCATGGCTGTGTTATTATGATGGTTCTGTAACACATTCCAATTTAAGGATTTTTAAGTGTATGGTAAGCCTTGTACCTTATCCCAACATTATATATATATATGCATGTGACCGTATGCATTGAATTTGGATGATTTATTAAACTATTAATCATGGTATTATTTTACCTCTTAACCTGAGTTATATACTAGTGCTCAGCCTACTAACCATCTTCGAATGTTGCATCCCCACATGATGCAGACATCAAAGATAATTCGACTTTTCCTACACAGTGTCAGGTGGATCATCTTGGTTCATCAATTGTTTGTGTTGACATAGTGAGCTTCTATTCTCCAAAAATCTTGATCATTCTATTGATTTCCTTTAATGAATTATAATGAAAGAGTTCACCTTAACATTATCATTTTCATTATCATTCCCATATATTTTTATATGTTGTGATCTCAACTACTATTAGAGTCTTATGTTTATTTGGTTAGGTTAAAAGGGGGTGGTCTTCGGTCCTCAATGGACTTGAGATAGCTATCATAGCCAGGACCTGATTTGGGTCATGAAAAAGATGGTATCAGGGGCCTAGTAGTGGTTTCATTGGGTTTCCACAAATCTATGTCAAATATAGTCTTATTTATGGGTGTGTAGTATGCCGCACTTATAAGAGAGACGACTCAAGGTAATTAGGAATGTTTTTCTTTTTTTGTGATCTATTTTTTGAGGCTATAGAGTCTAATGTCTTGAACATCCTCTAATATCCACTTGTTTAATTTTTAGATCATGCCTTTCCAAAGAACTGATGGTCAAGGAATCTCTTCTATCCCACTTGAGGATAATATCAATGGAACCCATCCTAATTATGGATTTCATACCTTATCTAAGGCCCCTACTCATGTTGTCCCTCATGGGTTCCTCCAAATTCAACTTGTCCCCCTTGGGATACTCAAGGTGATCTGGCTAATACTGAGTTTCGTTAGTTGATTCATTTGTATATTCAATTGGTAGTCTCTCAATCTCACTAGTTTGAGCATGAAGATGTTGTGGCTTCTTTTTCTGAAGCCTCTAGAGTTGTCCAATTTATTTGACTCAAACCCTAAGTTTTTATTAGTTCTAAGGTTGAGGAGGATCCACAAGGGTTCATTGATGAGATGCAAAAGATTTTTTGAGTGATGTATGCTTTTGGCCCAAAAGGTGTGAATTTTTTCACACATTAGTTAAAGGATATGGCATTTTAGTGGTATGAGAAATAGGATCAGTCAAGAGGTGATGGTCCTAATGTAACCTTTTGGGATGATTTTTCAAGTGCCTTTCTTGACTATTTTATTTCTCAGTAGTTGAGGGAAACAAAGGCCATGAATTTATAAATTTGGGCCAGGGCAAGATGACTATTAAGGAGTATGTCTTAAAGTTTCACCATCTGTCCCATTATGCTTTGGAGTTAGTATTTTCTATAAGAGTGGGGATGAGGAAGTTTGTTTCTAGGCTTTCTCGTGACTTGGTGTTAGAATGCAAGGCCGCCTTGTTGAACAAAGACATATATTTCTAGATTGGTGGTGTACATGCAACAACTAGAGGATGACAAGAAAAGGTAGAAAAAAGTTAGGGAAAGGTAGAGTAAGAATTTCTGGTAATCAGAATAGGGTGGAGGTTATAAAAATAAAGATGTTGATGACAGGCCTGGGGAAATTCAGGTTCTGATTCTATGGACTTGCTCTACACCCTAATCCAACAGTTATGGTCCCAGGGCACAGGGTGCCCAGTTTTAGGCTAGTCGATCTTAGTCGGCCCAATCTTATCCCTCTTACTATTTCTATGGGTAGGTGCATCATGGATTTTGTGAGAAAAGGAGGAATACATGCTTCAAGTATGGTCAGTTGGGCCACATGTAGTGGGATTTCCCTTTATTCAAGGTTCCTACTATGGATAATAAAGTTTCGGTTGCCACATTTTCAGCTCTTGAACAAAAAGGTGCTACTTCTGGATCTGACAGTAGTTGAAATTGTCATTATGCTCTTGCAACTCGCTAGGAATTTAAAGCATCTTCTGATGTTATTATTGGTATGTTATGACTCTTTCTCTGTGATGTGTATTGTCAACATAACCTAGGTCTACTCTTTCTAATGTGACGTATATGGTTGGTAATTTTGGCTTTAGTCATGATAGTATTTAAACCCTTTTTTGTATCCACCCTGATGGGTGACTTTATGGCTTGTAGATGGATTTATAGTGTCTGTGTGGTATTTATTTATGTTAGGGAGACCTTGGTAGATTTGGACATATTAGACTTTGATGCAATTTTGGGGATGGATTGGTTGTACTCGTGCTATGCGTCTCTAGATTATAGGACCGAAAGGGTCAGTTTCTAATTTCCAAATTAGTTGGTTATTGAGTAGGAAGCTATTTCCTTAGTGCCTAAGGGAATGTTCATTTCTTATCTTAGATACCGGAGGTTGATTTCTAAGGGATGTCTCTATCACTTGGTATGTGTTAAATATTCGAGCTTCGAGAGTCCTTTTTTGCGATCTAACCCTGTGGTCTGTGAGTTTCCCTAAGTGTTTCTTGATGATCTTCCTAGTGTTCATAGGGAAATTGATTTTGGGATTGACCTTCTTCTGGATACTCATCCTATCTCTATTCCTCCTTATAAAATTGCTCTGATTGAGTTGAAAGAGCTTAAGGAGCATTGAATGATCTTCTAGATAAGGGTTTTATTAGCCCTAGTTTTATCTGTAGGGTTCTCCGGTACTCTTTGCGCGTAACAAGGATGGGTCCCTTCAAATGTGTATAGATTATTGCCTATTTAATAATGTGACGGTGAAGAATAAGTACCCTCTTTTGAGGATTGATGATCTATTTGACCAACTTCACAGAGCAAAGTACTTTGTTAAGATTGATCCTCGATCTGGGTACCATTAGTTGAAGATTAGGGAGGTAGCTATCCATATGACTACCTTCCAAACCCGGTATGGTCATTTTAAGTTTTTTTGTGATGTTCTTTGGTTTGACTAATTCTTCTTCGACATTCATGGATCTTATGAATTAGGTATTCTATCAATTCATGGATTTGCTCTTAATTTTATATATTGATGATATTTTGGTGTATTCAAAGAGTGAGGCAAATTATGCTGATCATCTCAGCATAGTGTTGCAGACTCTCAAGGATCAATGACTGTATGCTGAGTTCTCTGAGTGTAAGTTCTACTTGAATCCTGTAAGCTATCTGGATCATGTTATTTCTGGTAAGGGGATCATGGTGGATCCATTGAAAGTTAAGGCAGTTAAGAAGTTTCCTAGGTCCACGACTGAAATAGACATTTGGAGCTTCTTGGGTTTAGCCGGGTACTATATGAGGTTTATGGAAAGTTTCTTTTCTATTGCTGCCCGTTGACATAACTGAACTAGCAGAAGGTGAAATTCCCATGGTCTGATGCTTTTGAAGGTATTTTTGAGAAGTTGAAGGATAAGTTGACTTCGGCTCTAGTTTTAACTCTACCTATGGGTAACGATGCTTTTGTTGTTTATTATGATGCATCCTGGGTGGGACTGGGTTGTGTGTTAATGCATCATGACAAAGTATTTGCATATGCTTCTAGGAAGTTGAAGATTCAAGAAAAGAACTTTCTGACTCATGATTTGGAATTATTGGCTATGGTCTTTTCTTTGAAGATTTGTCGTCACTATTTGTATGGGGATTATGTAGACATTTTTTCATACCATAAGAGCTTGCAGTATGTTTTCACCCAGAAAGAGTTGAATCTTAGGCAGAGGAGATGGCTTAAGTTACCAAAGGATTGTGACATGAGTCGCCATTATCATCCATGTAAAGCTAACATAGTTTTTGATGCTCTTTGCAGGTTATCTGTTGGACGTTTATCTTAAGTTGATGAGGAGGGGGGGTTGGTAAAGGATATTCACCATTTGGATAATCTTGGAGTTTATCTATTGGAATTTGAGGATAGTAGTGTGATTGTGCAAGAGGTTGTGAAGTCATCTCTTGGTGCTGAGGTGAAGGAGAAAAGGGTCTTGGACCTTATTTTGATGCATATCAAGGATGATATGGGTCACAAGAAGGTGATGGATTTTGAGATTGGTGGTGATGATATCTTGTGGTACCAAGGTAGATATGTGTACCTAATGTAGATAGGATGCGAGGGAGGATTTTGGCTGAGACTTATAAGTCGAGGTACACTATTCATCTTGGCTCGACGAAGATATATCATGACTTTAACGAAATCTATTAGTGGAACAACAAAAAGGAAGATGCAGCCAATTTTGTAGCTAAGGGGATAGTGTGTCAATAAGTTAAGGTTGAGCACTTGAGGCCTGGTGGTTTGTCTCAAGAGATTGAGTTTCCTATGTGGAGATGGGAAGTGATTAATATGGATTTTGTCACTGGTCTTCCATGGTCTCGCCAACAGTTTGATTAGATTTAGGTCATTATGGATAAAATGACCAAGTCCACTCACTTTTGCCAGTGAAGACTAATTATTCAATAGAGAATTATGCTAAGCTCTTCCTTCAGAAAATCATGAAGTTGGATTGAACTTAAATTTCCATCATATCTTATCGAGGTACTCAATTTTCATTGCATTTTGGGCATTCTTTCCAGAGAGGTCTAGGGACCAAGGTGAACCATAACAACTTTTACCACCCTCAGACGGATGGATAAGCAGAGACGACTATTAAGAATTTAGAAGATATACTAGAATGAGCATTTAAGCCAAAGTGGTGTAAATAGAAAAAGGAGGCTAAGTCACTAATCCTAAATTGACTGTTCCGGTACGTAAGCCTTCATTACATCCCAAGAAAGCCCTGTAGTGATTTTAGTTTAACTACTAGATAACCCAAACGGAATGGCAAGGGCAAGCCTATGGCATAGTAGGTGCACAATTTGAATTTTCTTTGTGAGAGTGAGAGATTCGATGTCCAGTTCTTGAAAATAAAAGTAATATTCAGAGTACAAAACTTCTTTCTTCTATGTGAGAGAATGAGAAGGGTATTTGTAATTGCTGACCATTTGATTAAATACTCTGAGTTTAGGTAGTGTTTTGTATGTTTGAACTTTAAATATAAGTGTGGAATCTTGTTGTCACTTGGAAGAAAAGATTATATTCTTCTTAATGGGTTTGAATTGAATAATAGAAATGCTACTATATTCATTAATGCTCTGATTGTGTGCATAATACTGTATTAGATAGTTGCTTAAGGACAAGAAAGTTTTTTAAGGTGAGGGTGTTGGTGTGCTAACTTCTCAACAACACATTTAAGGATTTTCACTTAGAATAAATGAAAGTTCTTTAGTAACTTTTGTTGTTTCTTATCGCATTTCATTTGATTTTGCAAGAAAAGTAAAGATGTTAGAAAACAAAAACAAAAAGACATTTTTTGGTGAAGTGGAGATGAAAAGTTAGGAAGCAGTATTTTGAAGAGTTTAGTTGACGACTTGGTTGATAAGTCATCAACAAGTTGATAAGCTGTCAAGGTAGTCATCACTCGTATACAAATTTTAGCCTTTGTAAATCATAGTTGACAACTTAGGTGACAAGTCATCACGATCTCCATCACTCATAGACAGAATGAAGCTGCTGAAGACTCAAGTTGACGACTTAGCTGACAAGCTATCAACAAGTTGATGAGTTGTCAGCCTTTTCGTCAACTATTGTATGAAGATTTTGGGATTTCAAATTTTAAATTTTGAAAGTAACAGTTATTAATAGTAGCTTTTAGGTTCTCATTTGGGATCTTGAGCTTTATTCCAATAACACTTGTTTGCATATTTGAAGTATTGGATTCATTTTTCAGTTTTTGGTTTATTTTGGGGAGAATTCTGGTGAACTTGAATGAGAACAACATTTGATTTGATCCTTTATGAGTATAATCTCTTTGAATGATGGATTCATCTTTTGATATCTCTTTTAACTTTATGTGGAACACATAGATTAGTTGTCGATATTGATAATTTATTGTTTCCCATTAGTCAAGAGAATCAAATACCATAACTATTATTCAACCAAATTAGTAATCATAGTGATCACAACTCTAGTTCCACTGCAGTATTGATTTGAAATATTGCAAAAATTAACCTTGAGTTCTAAATCACATTGAAATGTTAATGATAGATTGCTTTGATAAAAAAAACCCCATTGAAACCATTGACTATTAGTTAGTTAAATCATAAATCGTCTTAATTAACACCATATTCCCTAAGGTATTTGACCCCAACCTAGTTGGGTTATATATTTGACGATGATCATTTATGCTCTTAAACAAGAGGCGTAATTTGGGATTATCGGATACCCATATTGTACTGTTGTTCTTCGAATCTAAAAGTTACACAAAAATCCTATATGGGTCCTATTTATAAAAATTGCATTCTTAAGATCAACCCAATATTCCCTCATGCTCAATGAGTAATTGCCCTCAAACATGGGTGCTAAAATCAAGATATTAAGTTATATAGAATTCGGACAAGGAATGGGTAAATCAACCATAAAATTTAAGGCATCGTACCTCAAATCCGAAGGAGAATCAAAATAGACATTAAGCATCAATCCTAAGATATCTCACCTTTTAAGGTTTTAGTCTTTTAAAAATGTATGAGAAATAGGCAAAACGATCGAAAAATAAGGTATTTATACCGTTCTTAGGTGCTTTGGTATCGCTATCGCAACCTGATACCTCACTATCGCTACATCTTTTGGTTGCCAAGGCAAGTTACTTTTGTGACATATGCTCGCGATCACGACACATGCTGGCCTGCCAAGGGTATCACGATCACGACCCCTGCATTGCTATTAGTGATTACACATGATATAACTGAGAATTAGGAATTTCCAAGTCTTCTCCCATCCCTCGAGATATATCGAGAATCCCATATACACAAATAGACTGTGAATCCATAACAAATTTGACTTTTAAGACTCAATGAAGCTATATAAATTTCCATCCAAGTTTGTTTTGAATAAAATTAGGTCATACACCCGTATTTCATTTTCTTAACTTTTTTATCAATAGTTCAAAATGAGTCCGGGTGCCTCGGGACCCGAATCAAGAGTCCTCCTAACCTAAAAACAATATTTCAAAGCTGCTGGAATATTTAAAATTTGCATACAAGGTCATTTAAGTGATGTTTTTTCTTGGTAAACAATTCGAACCAGCGAAGACTTCAATATAGGAATTTGGCTCTAAAAACTAAGAACTACTCGGTAATCAAACTCTTAGCTTCAAAAAATCACAAATGACTTAGGACAACTATGAGAAAGCTCTAACAACAAGAATAAGTGGAAATAGGAAAATAACCTGAAGGATCAGTACAAATTATTTCTGGTGGATTTATTGATTTATATGGATAATGAAAAATTTTCAAAGGTGGGTACATGGATCATGTCAGTCCATCATGGGTTTCATCTAGATAGAGTAGCAAGTGTATACTATCATAAATTATATCATATTGCATCATCTCATTTTTTCCATATGATTATTTTTTTATGTTAATGTATTATGGCATGATATAGCCTTTTTTCCCTTATCATTGTGATATATATGTTAAACTAGGTATGTTGCCTTCCTAAGTTCAAGTTATGTGGTTATTTTGAGTGGTTGGTTTTGGTATTTCTCCCTACAACTTAGAATTACAGAAGTCAATGTTGCTGCTAAATACATGTAATTTTCAAACTCGTGCTTCTTATTTTCTACACCTAACATGGTGGTGCAGAGCTGGAAGTCTTTCAACATTGACTAATGATTTTCTCAGTTATTTCTTTTCAGAGATCCATGAGGTAGCAATTGTTGATCTTATAGGCTATTGGATCTCCTCTACTACTGTTTTTGTGTTTTCTTTCTTCTTTTAGACATTACATGGAATATGTAATATTTCTTTCATATTTTTAAATGATTGTACATTTTAGTACCAGACCATATGTATTTGATACTATCGTACTCTTTTATGAGATTTCATTATGATAAAATTTAGGTTTTATTTTTTTTTGTTTTCTTTTGTTTCTTAATAAATGAGTTATTTTCTTAGGTTGGGTATTAGACTTACCTATCATGGTGGATGTGATAGGTTCCATCATGTCTTGGTTATAAGTTATAAAAAAATTGGTATTAGAGTCATAAGTTTATTTGTCTCACAAGTAGAAGACGAGTCCAGTAGAGTCTCATGGATCGCTACCAAGATGTCTATTATTTATCTTTAAAAGGCTATGGAGCTTTATAAAAAACTTTTATGATTTCTTATTATGCAAATGATTTCTTTATTTTATTTTTGAGATTCTAGTATTATTCTCTCCTAGTTAGTGAGGACTTATGCATTTTAGATGGAGGTTAAGAGCCCATTCTAGCCCTGTGTCAATTTTTTATATTGGAATACGTATATGCGGTAAAGGACATGGTAGAGGTCTAAGTAGATGCCATGTTAGGGGTAATATTTAGCAGGTCACTCAGATTCCTATTAGGCTGGAGCACCCTGAGATTGAGTATGATATAGATGTTATTTAGATTTTGACTAATGATATAGGCCCAAATTAGGCTCCATCAGGTTTGTTGTGGCAGAAGTACTTCAAGAGTCTTTGTTTTGTTAGGTGTTTTGGAGATTTTAGATAAGGGTGATGGATTTACTAGTACTCTTCAAGGTTCATAGACCATAGTTGGGGACTATACCATAAATCAATATCATATTTTGGTATTCTAGGGGCTTGTTGTTTAGCCAATAACTAGATATGAGAGTATTCCTTCATCGGATGTAGGTTCCATAGTTGTATCTAAGGGTACCATGCCAAATAAGAGGAAACATAGGTTTGAGGGATTTAAAAAGATGGACCACCCTAGTTTTAGGGTGTCTAGAGTGATAATACAAATGAGTTTCTAGTTAGTTTCCATGAGAGTCTTTATAGTATGAAATTAGAGTATTCACACATATTTGATTACACAACAGTATAAATGTGTGGCTCCACCACATAGTTATGATACTCATGTACTAACTCCACAACAAGTTCTCCTATGATAACTTGGTCTACATTTGCATAGGTTTTCTATGATATATTTGCTATTCATAACTTAAGAGAGAGCATAGACACCAATTTAAGCAGTTGACACAAGATGGTATCTCAGTGACTAACTATTAAACTAGGATTTATGAATTATGCTATCATATCATATCATGCGTGATTCTACTAGATAAGATTGAGAGGTTCTAAAGAATTGTGAGATGTTTGACCTTTAGAATCAAGGAGATAGTATTTTCAAAGGCCCTATTTAGGCCTATATTTCAGAAGGTAATGGGGATAACAAAGTAGTTTGAGCTCATGCATCATGAAGAGTGTGGGGATTTGTGGTACAAGATGTTCCATAGCTAGGATAGTTCAGTGGAATATCATATAAAGGTAGGGTTTTTTAGGCATCATTTTTCCCCAACATGGTAGGCTAGTTCACGCAGTGAAGTAGAAGTCAAAGTTTTGACATTCCAGCTAAGGTCCTTATGGTCTAAGACATACTTCTCTATGTTTATATCATAAGTTTTTTGGCCTTGGTGGCCATTTTGGGTATTCAAAATCTTCTCAGCAATTGATGGGTCCTAGGTTTTACTTTGAGTGTGGTAGCTTAGACCATCTCAAAACAAATTATCTTAGAGTTAGAGGTGGGGGCTGATAGTAGGTTTTTTAGGCACCGATTAGAGATATAGCACCCCTAACTAGGGGTTGGGGTGGATCTTAGAGAGGTAGAGGTGCACTCCCTATTAATTAATTAGGTAGTAGAGGAGTGATTTAGGTGGGATATAATAAGGCTGTGTTATTCTTTACAACTAGGCGAAAGGCAGAGTCTTATCTGAGTATGCAATCGACCTACTTCAATGTTATTTTATCTTGGTTCTACTTTTTCCTATGTATCTATAAATTTTACACCATATCTAAATATGATGTATAGGTTTCTTACGGTGCATATATGTATTTCTACCTAGTAGGTGATTCTTTAGTGGTAGATCTGGTGTACCGGTCCTATGTTGTGACTTTATTAAGGTATGATACTTGGTATGGTTAGATTATTTTGGATATGGTTGACTTTGATAAGATTTTAGGTATATATTGGCTTGTTTTGTATCATTTTGTCTTTAATTTTCATGCCAACACAGTTACTTTTGTAATGCTGGGTGTTTTGAGAGTGAAGTGGAGGGGTGCCTAGGGTTCGTATCCTGAGAGGGTAATTATCTTTCCTCCAGGCTCAACAGTTGGTAGAGAAAGATTGTATTTTTTATTTTACATATGTTAGAGATTCTAATATTAAAATGCCATTTTTGAAGTCAGTAAGGGTTGCTAGAGAGTTTATAAATGAGTTTTCCATTGATCTTCTAGATGTTCCTCCTGAAAGTAATATAAGCCTTGGCATTAATTTTGAGTTGGTCAATAAGCACATCTCTGTTCTTTCTTATTAGATGGATCTAACAGAGTTAAAGAAGTTAAATGACTATTTTCAGGACTTGTTGGTGAAACACCTAGATCATGTACCCATGAGAAGACAACACCTTTTTGTGTCACTGGAGTGGTTACGATTGAGTGCTTGAGTCGTACCCTAGGCCATAACTCGTACCTACCTTAACCTCTCATTTTATGCCTTGAGCAGTATTTTATGGTTGTATACTATCCTCTATACGACAAGGCCATCCCTTGGTCATAATTAATGCATACGATTCGTATGCTACCCAACTGTATAAAGTGAAACCTCAAAACCAAGTGGATTGGTTTGGTTACAGATCAAAATCATTATTGGGACATGAGTCGTCCCTTGTTTATGAATCAAGGGTGCCATTTTGTACCCATAATAGTCTGGTTGACCTATGGGAAGCCTAGGGCACGAGTAAGTGTACCACTCATTTCCTAGGTCACGATTTCCATAGGATCCGTATGGGGGAGTTGTAACCCTGCATGTGTGGACTGTCCATCTTTTAACCAAGGACCTTTTGATCATTTCCCATACCTAAAACCCTAAACTCTCTCCCTATATAAGGTATTGTATCCTCCTAAGTCCTCATTTACAAGACTTAAACATTCCAAAATACTTTAAATGCTTCTTGGAGCAAGACTGGAGTCAAAGGTTTGGAGGTGTTCATCTAGTGACAAGGAAGAGTAAAGATTGTTTGTGTATCATCTTGTTTAAGGAATTTATCTCTTCCCCTCTTTAAATATCTCTAAAACCCATGTATTTCACACATGGATTAGTAAGTGTACATAGTGGTTTTGAATCTAATGAAAAGGGTTTAGTTACCTAACCATTAATAATGATGATTCCTGCTTATATGTATGTTGATATATGTTATTGATAGTAGATTTTATATGTGGGTGCTTGATGTATTCTATTTAAAATAAGGGTCTTGAGGAACCCTAGTGTTGATGATTTCTACCATAAGAATGGCCTTGTTAAAGGTATTCACCCAAGGTGTTTGTAAAAATGTTGACAATGTTTCGAGCTAGGGCAATGGTAAATAAGTATGAATGATTGTTAAATGATATTGTGAAGGTATTATGAGCAATGTATTGTATAATTGATAACCTTGTTGGGTGATGGCTAATGAAAGGGTAAAGCCCTAGACATAAAAATGAACTTAAATTGTGTATAGAACCAAGAGTGGTGAAAATGTGATGTAATATTGTTAATGATATGTAAATAGTCTGTGTGGGTCTTTAAGACCACAAATTGAATTGTATGATGAATTAAATGAAGGCATTGGCCTTTTGAGATTGTTGAGCAATTGAGGCTCCCATAAGGACCATGTAGTCATGTGTGATGATTGAATTGGCTAAATGAGCCAAAGCCTTTAAATATGACATACATTATATAAATGTGAATGCATAGGCTAATGAGTCTAGAGTTCAACGTCGACCAATGAAGCCAATAGAATAATGAGTGATTTGAGTTCCTCTTCTAGTGATATAACTAGTGATTTGAGTTCCTAGTCCGATGAGACAATGACTGATTTGAGTTCATCATCAATGACATGGCTAGCGATTCAAGTTCCTAGACCTATGATATGACTAGAGATTTGAGTTCCTCTTCTAAAGAGATCTCTTGAGGTTAGAATACCTCATCTAATGACACGACTAGCGATTTGAGTTCCTAGTTCAATGAAATAACACATCTAGTGATTCGAGTTCCTAGACTAGTGAAGCGACTAGTGATTCAAGTTCCTAGTCCAATGAAATAGAATGAGATTCGTAGAATAGGCCAACTTGGTGGAAAGTGTTTTACCCCATGTATTATAAACAAATGACTTAAGGATGCATGATAAGCCTTATATCTCTTTGTAGAATAATATGATCATGTTGTGTATGTACATATGTATGAGTATATGTTCAAGAATAATGTTGAGCTTGATCTCTTGTTTAGCATATGAAATTTCTATGTGTAGGGATAAGTGTATGAATATGAATGATAATATATCTATATTGACTTATTGATGAGAGATAATGATATATTGACTTATTGTTAAATGATGATGTTATCTTATCCTTACCCTTGAGTTACATACTAGCATTCCAACTACTAACCATCTTCGGACGCAACATCCCCATATGACGTAGGGGCCGGAGCATCTTCTTCTTTAACTGCACAGTGACTAGATGGTCAAGCAGTTTGTGCATTAACTTGGTGTGGTGAACCTCCTTACATCCGGAAGACATTCATTTCTTAGTCCTTATTTTTACACTTATCTCTGTAAGACTTGGTGTGGCTATAGTTGTGGGCTTGTCTCAACATATATATTTATTAAAACATATATATTTATTAACTTTAATTTCATATAGAGGTATTATGAACAACTCTGAACTTAGGCATAGTTATTATAATGAATCTAGTGTTGACTTATGATAGTAGTCCATAATCTTAATTGTAAATTAGAGTTTCTTCCACTCCTACGATATGATGAAGTGTTTAGGTTAGGTTCCAGGGCGACCTTCGGTACATGTATGCTTGAGGTACCCATACAACATGGCCCAAAGTTTGGGGCGAGTCAAGTTGGTATCAGAACCTAGGTTCATGGTCAATTGGGTTCTCATAATGCCTTGTCAAGTAGAGTCTCTTTTATGGGTGTGAAGCGCACCACACATATAAAAGGGGGTCTATGAGACATCTTAGGAAATGTTCTTATTTATTTTGTTTCAATCCAAAGCTATAAGGTCTAAGGTATTGAATTCCTCTAATTACATTTGTAAGCTTTTAGATCATGCCTCAAATGAGACCTGAGACTCAGGCAAAAACTACTGAGGGTCTGATGGATGAGCCTTATCAAACTTCTGGAGTTTAGACCTGGGCTAGGAATGCATCATCTGCCCATCCTCTTGGGATTCCACCTACTAAATCTACTTATAAGAGTGACATTCCTCCTTAGTCTCCTCAAAGGGATGCTACTAATGTGGAGGTTCATCGGTCCATCAACCTCTTTACTCAATTGGTAGCCTTTCAAGAAGAGTGTAGTGCCTCGGCTATCATTTTTTCTGAGGCTACAAGAATTAGTCAATTAATGAGGTTGAGCCCTTTTATGTTCTCCGATATGAAGGTTTAGGAAGATCCTCAAGGCTTCGTCGATGAAATGAAGAAGATCTTTCGAATCATACATTCTTTAAAATTTAAGGCCATGGAGTTTGCATCCTACCAATTGAAGGATGTTGCATACCAGTGGTACAAAATTTTAGAGTTGTCTAGAGGTGTTGATGGTAGTCCCGCTATGTGGGAGGATTTCTCTGAGGCTTTCCTTGACCGCTTCTTTTCTCAAAAGTTGAGAGAGGCAAAGGCAGAAGAGTTTGTAAACTTTATGCAAGGGAGAATATTTATTCAAGAGTATGCCTTGAAATTCCATCAATTGTCAAGGTATGCTCCCGAGATGGTTTCTAGTATGAGGGCTAGAATATGTAAGTTTGTCTCAGGATTGTCTCGTGAATTAGTCCTTGAGAGAAAGACAGCATTGATAATTAATAACATAGATATCTCTACGTAAACCGTGTATATGCAATAGTAAATAAGAAAAAGAAGAGATAGGCTAAGCTTAGTAAGAGGTAAGGGCAGAAATTTAGGCCTTTCTAAAGTACTAATGGAGATAGTGGCACATAGCCATAAAAGAAATAAGGGAGTTTAGGTTTGTTCTCCTCAGCTACTATTCACTCTCCTTACTAAAATTTTTTGGGTGGTCATCTGCCTCTATTGAATGATGGGTCCCGGGCACTGGGTGCCTAATTTTAGAATAGTGGTGCCCAATCAGCTCCACCCCACCCTCTTTATAGGTTCTATAGTCAGAGTTATCGTGGTGAGTGTGAGAAAGGGAGGGGCAGATGTTTTTACTATGGTTAGGTCGGGCACATACAGTGAGAGTACCCCTCTCAGATAGCTGCTTCGGCCAATAGGGCCCCTATTATTACTCCTCCTCCCATACCAAAGGGTGCTATGTCTGCTTCTGCTTCTATTTCCAGCACCAGCATTGGCTGGAATCTCTTATATGTACTCTCTACTCGCCAGGATTCTAAGGTATCTCCCGATATTGTCATGGGTATGTTGAGACTTTTGTCCCGTAATGTGTAATGTTTGCTTGATCCAGGGTCTACTCTATATTATGTGACCTCATATGTAGTTGTACATCTTGATTGTGGTCCTGAGAGTCTGTCGATTCCTTTTTTTATCTCTACCCCAGTCGGAGACCTTGTGATTGTTAAAAGGGTCTACAGGGGATGTGTGATATATATTGGTGGTAGGTATACTCTTATCGATTTGATAGAGTTGGACATGGTCAATTTTGATGTTATTTTGGGAATGGAGTGGATGCACTCTTTCTATGCTTCTTTAGATTGTTGAACTCGTAGGGTCATGTTTAAATTCCCTAATGAGTCGGCTATTGTATAGGAGGGTGGTTCCTTAGTGTCTAAGAAAAGGTTTATTTCCTATATTAAAGCCTAAAAGTTGATTGGAATGGGTTGCTTGTATAATTTGGTTTGATTTTTTAATTTGGATGAGCCTCCTCTAGAGTCCGTTCTCGTGGTGAATGAGTTTCCCGATATGTTCTCCGATGATCTTCTCAGTGTTTCTCCTGATAAAGAAATTTATTTTGGGATTGATTTTGTTCTAGGAACGCATCCAATCTCTATTCCTCCTTACAAAATGGCTCTGCCAGAGCTAAAAGATCTTAAGAAGAAGTGGAAAGACCTCTTAGATAAGAGTTTTACCTGGCCTAGTATGTCTCCTTGGTGTCCCCCATATTTTTTGTGCGCAATAAGGATGGTTCCCTTTGTATGTGCACTGATCATTGTCAGTTGAATAATGTGACCATAAAGAATAAGTATCCTCTTCCTAGGATCGATGATTTGTTTGATCAACTTCAAGGTACGAAGTATTTTTCTAAAAATGATCTTAGATCGAGTTATCATAAACTTAAAATTAGGGATGCAGATATCCCTAAGACCGCCTTTAGAACCTGGCATGGTCTCTATGAGTTTTTTGTTATGTCCTTTGGGTTAACCAATGCTATGATGGTATTCATGGATTTGATGAATAGGGTTTTATGTCCGTTGTTGGATATATTTGTCATTGTCTTCATTGATGATATCTTTGTTTATTCTAAAATTGAGGCAGATCATGTAGATCACCTCCGTGTCATGTTACGAACTTTGAGGGATCATCGTTTGTATGCTAAGTTATCCAAGTGTGAGTTTTGATTAAAAGTCGTATCTTTTCCTGGCCATGTCATATCTAGTGAAGGGATTATGGCCGATCCCCAAAAGATTGCGGCGGTTAAAAAGTGGCCTATACCTACAACTCCAACCAATATTCGAAGCTTCTTGGGTCTAGCCAATTATTATAGGATATAGGTAAAAGCAGAAGCAAGTCAAGGTCAAGGTATGAGACTTATTCATGCTACCATCATGCCAATAAAGGACATACTAAAATTTTTTGCAATAAGTTGAAGCATGATATTATGAAAGGAAAGAGTGAAGAAAATAACAGAAACAATATTATTGTTGTTGTTCGAGATGACCTTCTCTTTTCTTGTAATAAGAACATCATAAATTTTGTATCCTAAGATACTAGTTGGATAGTAAATTCTAGAGTTATATCCCATGTCACACTAAGGAAGGACTTCTTTTCATCTTATACACCTGTTAACTCTGGAGTATTGAACATGCACAATGCTTGTGAGGTTAAGGTGTTTTGTTTTGGCACGATTTATTTGAAGAATAATATTTGTACAACATTAGTCCTTCAGAATGTCAAGCATGCTCTAGACATTCCTCTAAACTTGATATCCATAGGGCAACTAAATGATGATGGCTACCATAATGACTTGTTCAATGGTCAATGGAAGCTCACCCAAGGCGATTAGTTGTGGTTCAAGAAAGAAAGTATTATAATTTATATATGACTCAAGGATATATCCATAGTGACTCAGTAAATTTGGTGGAAAGTGATACTTTATTGGAATTGTGGCACAAGAGACTCAGTCATACAAGAAAAAGGGGGATCACATATTTTCGTATAAAGATCTTCTTACTGGTGTGAAAAAAGAAAAGGTGAAAAGATGTTTTCATTGTTTAGCAAAAAAATAGAAGATAGTTTCTTTTCACAGTTACTCTCCCTATAGAAAGCCTAAACTTTTGAAGGTAGTACCCTCTGATTTGTGTGGTCCTTTTAAAGTGAGGTCAAAAGGAGGTGCACTTGACTTTGTGACTTTCATTGATAATCTTTCTCGCAAGCTCAGGTTATATCCTCTAAAGTTCAATGATCAAGTACTTGATATGTTTAAGGGATTTCAAGCCTTATTATAGAGACAAATTGGGAAAAAATTAAAATATATTCACATTGATAATACCAATGAATATATTGGTTGTTTTGATAACTATTGCAGATCACAAGGAATTACTCATCGAATAACTCCACCGAAGATGGCTCAATTAAATGGCTTGGCAGAAAGGATAAATAAACCTCTAGTTCAGAGAGTTAGATGTGTAATTTCAAAGGCTAACTTTCGAATTCTTTTTTGGGCGAAAGCACATAACACTATTACTTTTGTTATCAATTTTTCTCATGTAGTTGCTTTGGATAGTGATGCTCAAAATAGAGTATAGTTTGCTAACGATGTTTCCTGTGATCACTTGAAAGTCTTTGGGTATAAAAAATGTGTACATGTTCCAAAAGATGAGGGGTAAAAAGTGGATATCAAAACTAAGCAATGCATCTTTATTGCTTATAGTCAAGATGAGTTTGGGTATCACTTTTACAGTATAATTGATAAGAAGATTCTTAGTAGTTATGATGCAGTGTTCTTTAAAGACCAAACTATTGAAGGTATTGACAAGATTAGGAAAAATATTTTTAGAATAATGAGAGCGTAGTCGATGTTGATCCATTCCCCATTATTGATACGTTTATTGTATATGAAGGGACATAAAATAATAATACATATAATGATCAAAAGGATGTAAAATCGATAAATGGTTTGATTAATGGTGTTGTGATTGATCAATAACCAACTCTTGCTCAGGTAACTGCATCATATATTCCTAAAACCTTTTGTAAAAGATCTTCTAGGAAGAAGCAAAAGTCAACACATTATCCTCAAAATAAGTATATACTTTGGACTTACATGGGAAAACCTAGAGGTTATGATGAAGCCATGTAAAATACTCATAGAGATGATTGTGCAGAAGCTATAGAAGATAACATAGTCTCTCTATGAGAATGGCACATATGAGTTGGTAGAATTATGGAAAGCTATGAAAGATTTAAATAGCAAATGGATCTTAAATAAAATAAGAGCAATATACCTCTGCTCCTAGGTATAAAGCGAGGTTAGTTGTCAAGGACTTTGGCCATATAAAGAGAGTTAACTTTGATGAAATTTTCTCCAATGTCATGAAATATCTTCTATTAGTATGGAGTTAGGCCTATCTAAAAGTATAGATTTAGAGATTGAGCAGATAGATGCCAAGACTGCTTTTCTTTATGAAGATTTAGATTAAGATAGTTTCATAGATCATCCTAAGGGTTCTAAAGTTGAAGAAGAAGAAAATTATATCTACAAATTTAGAAGACACTTGTATGGCTTGAAACAAGATCCAAGACAATGGTACTTGAAGTTTGAATTATCCTTAAAAATCAAGGATAATAGAAAACTTCTTCAGATAACTGTGTATTCTCTTAGAATTTCTTTGATGATGATTTCATTATCTTACTATTTTATGTAGATGATAGGTTAATTATTGAAAAAATCGAGAATTGAAGTCCTTAAGAAAGAGTTGAGCAAATTATTTGTGATGAAGGACTTCCATCAAGGAAAATTTTAGGCATCCAAATACACAAAGAGAGAGATAACAAAGTTATCATTATTCCAAAAGTAGACAATTAAGAAGGTACTGAAGAGATTCAGTATGGCATAAGCAAAAGTTGTTAGTACTCCTCTTTTTGAACACTTAAAATTTAGCACAACTCATAGCCTATCTACTAACGTAGAGAAGAAAGAGATGTCTTGTATTCCCTACTCCTCTATAGCTTGTAGTTTGATGTATGCCATAGTTTGCACTAGGTCAGATATTGCACATGTCATTGGTACCATTAGTATATTTTTTTAATCCTGAAAAGGAATATTGGCATGTAGCAAAATGGCTACGAAGATATTTACAGGATACTGCAGACATGGAGTTGTGAATTGGTAGTGGCAAGCCTGAATTTATTTGCTACATAGACTCAGATTTGAGAGGTAATCTTGATAATTCTAGATCTACTTTTGATTATTTAATCACTTTAGTAGGGATTTATTTCTTGGTAATCAAGACTAGAAATGCACAACTCTTATCACCACCAAAGTCAAATATATTACTATCATTGAAGGTGCAAAAGAATTGCTTTGGATGAAGGAATTTATGAAAGATCTTGACTTTCAGCAGTCAAGGTTCATATTATTTTATGATAATTAGATTCCTATATATCTCACCAAGCACTCCATCTTTCATTCTAAGTCAAAACATATTAGCAGAAAGTATTATTGGATTAGAATAACTATGGAATAGACACTATTTGAGGTTGAAAATATACACACTAATGACAATCCTCAATATTCTAACAAAATGGGTGGTTGTAGAGAAGCATGAGTATTGTAAAACTTTGATAGGCATGAAGCTTGTCCTGAGTTCCACGGATTGAAGATTCAATTGGCCCCTAAGTTGGAAGAGAACTTTGTTGGGTTATAGACCATGTTCCTTCCAAAGTCCCATAGCCTAATTCTATTCTCTTTTGGTTTTCATTCCTATTTGGAGTAGGATATGGATTTCTATCCTTTTTGAAGTTGGCTTAGGTTTAGGAAAATCACCACTCATCATTTATAAATAGAATAATTTGACAGAGAATTCTGCATGCTCATTGGTAATTGTCTTTGAGTTAAATTATCACATAAGAGAGGTTTTTAGGCGAGCTTTCACCAAAGAAAGAAGAGAAAAAAGAGTTCCTTTTGTTGCATTTTTTACTTCTTAACTAGCCACTTTCAGATTAAATTTTATAGCTTGTTCATCATTGGATCCAGCTAAAATTTTTACTGGTGTTCCTTACATCTTGGTGTATGATTTGAATGATGAAGATCAAATTTAGAGGTCTCAATATCTGGCTATGACACCCAAAAAAAAGGCTCTATTTTTTGTTGATTTAGTTTGTTGGTGTAGCTTCTACTTTATGTTTTTGGCTCTAGCTATGTAGCTATTATAGTGGAGCGATTTAGATATCTGTGATTCTATGGTTATTACCTTTGATTTGAAGGATTTTTCACATAAAATATGGCCTTCTTTACTTTCTTTATTTTCATTTTTATTTTGTTCCTTCATAACAAGTGGTATCAGGTCCTTGGTTTTCTATTAATAATTATAGATATAGGCAAAAATAAGCAAGTTGGTATGTTTAAATGGGAGCAATTATAATGTATGAAAGAGCAAGATGAAAGATCTTATATTTATGAAGATAATGCATCTTCCCATTTTTGCTGCACATAAATCCAAAAATATAAATAATAAAAATTTAGATTTTAAATATCAATAAGTATGTATATATATATATATATATATAAAAGGCAACAGATTAAAGATAATATCGCAATCATACTGGAAATGGGACATACGCGAGAACATTATCGAAAAAGTTGCAAATAGTCCATGATTCAAAAACAGGCAGTAACAAGTTATTCCTACTAAATAAATTAATGACATTTAAATATAGGGAGGGTATTCCTATTCTTGACCAAATAAATGATTTTTAAAGTGTCATTGATCAACTTTGTGGAATGAGTGTTACTTTAGAGAATGAGATACAAAGACTTTGACTTCTAAATACGTTACTAGATTCTTGAGAGACTCTTCATGTTTCTCTAAAAAATTTCATCATATCACTTACAAGACCTCTAATAGCTAATAGAATCTTTTTGGACCCTAAATGATCATCCATGACACATATTCATATAATAGGTAGCAGATGGACAAATTATATATAGAAAAATAGCATGTACACTGTTTACATAGCTTATAAGTTGTAGACCAAAAATTTGCAGCATAAATAATTGATATATTTTTAACTCTGAAATGGCACTTAACAAGCATGATGGTGAACTTACAAAGACGGTAACATGGATACTCCTAAAATAGGGTAAACCACATAAATGACTTTTATAATAGGTGGCTTTATTTTTTTCCCTCATAAGAATGGTATTATAAACTAGCCTCCCTTCTTTTTTTGTCCCACACAAGTGTAGGTGCCTTATTGTTTGTTTCGTTCAGATGATGTAGTCTTGATTGATGAGATGTGTAGTGCAGTTAATGCTAAATTAGAGGTTTGGAGGTAGACTCTTGAGTCTAAAGGATTTAGGTTGAGTTGATCCAAGATGAAATATTTGGAGTGCAAGTTCAGCAAGGTGTCTAATTAGTTTGATGTGGTAGTTAATCTTGACACTCATTCTATTAGTAAGAGAGACAATTTTAGGTATTTGGGGGCTATGATTCAAGAGATAGAGAGATTGACGAAGATATCACTCATTGGATTAGGGTAGGGTGGATAAAATGGAGGCTCGCCTCTAGAATCTTGTGTGATAAAAAGATACCTACCAAACTTAAATACAAGTTCTATAGAGTGGTGGTTAGACCAGCTTTGTTGTATAGGGCAGAGTGTTGTCTTGTTAAGAAGCCCCACATCTAAAAGATGATAATGGCAAATATGAGAATGCTTCGTTAGATGTGTGGGTGTACTAGGAAATATAGGATTTGAAATGAGGTTATTTGAGATAAGGTAGGAGTGGCTTCAGTGGAATCTAAGATGAGAGAAGCAAGGTTGAGATAGTTTTGTCATGTGATGAGGAGGAACACGGATGCCCAGTGCAAAAGTGTGAGAGGTTAGCTAAGGATAGTTTAAAGTGAGGTAGGGGTAGACCGAAAAAATATTGGACAGAGGTGATTTGACATGACATGGAATAGCTCCATCTTACCGAGGATGTGATCCTAGATAGGAAGTTGTGGTGGAGGCGGATTAAGGTAGAAGGTTAGTCTGAGTTTAGGATATTGTATCTTTTAGTGTGTTACTTGGAGTATCTTTTTTATGGTATTACTGAATATGGTAATTTCTATTGTATCTTGTTTTTTCACTATTCCTTATCTTAGATTATTTTATTTTGAGCTGGGGCCTATTGAAAACAGTCTCTCTATCTCACTTTTGAAGTAGTGGTATGGACTACGTAAACTTAATACTACTCTTTCCTTAGAGGTAAGACTTATCTTAAGGACATTGAAACAATAAATTATGCCACACAGACAAGAGTTGACACTACCACGTTACGTCTTCATTTATGTGATGTTGTATAACTCTTGCCTTAGAGATAAGACTTAGCCCAAAGACTTTCAAACAACAATTTATGCCCACAGGTAAGAGTTGACACTACCATAATGTGTCTTCACTTATGAGATGTTCTACAACTCTTGCCTTAGGGGCATAACTTATCTCAAGAATTT
This sequence comes from Capsicum annuum, assembly GCF_002878395.1. Lineage (NCBI taxonomy): Eukaryota > Viridiplantae > Streptophyta > Magnoliopsida > Solanales > Solanaceae > Capsicum > Capsicum annuum. Next base: position 57,327,046 of record NC_061120.1, on the reverse strand, counting down.
TCAAACAAGTTACGTACATTGGGAAATAGTCAACACTAACACATTGTTTTTTTTACTTGTGAAATACTCTATAAATCTTGTCTTAGAGGTTCGACTCAACCCAAAAACCATCAAACAATAAGTTATACCCCATGGGAAAGAGTTGACACCACTACGTTATGTATTAATTTATGAGATGCTTTATAACTCTTCCTTTACAGGCAAGACTTAGACCAAGGTCTTTCAAGCAACAAGTTTTGCCTTATGGGCAAGAGTTAACATTACCACATTGTGATTTGGTTTATGAGATATTCTATAACTCTTGCCTAAGAGACAAAACTTAATCCAAGGACTTTCAAAAAATAAATTACACCTCATGGGTAAGAGTTGACACTATCACATTATCTTTTGATTTATGAGATATCCTAAAACTCTTGTCTTAAAGGCAAGACATAGCCCCGTGACTTTTAAATAACAAGTTACGCTCCATGAGCAAGATTTGACACAATCACATTGTGTCTTGATTTATGAGATGTTTTATAAATCAAGGACTTTCAAACAACAAATTATGCCCCATGGGTAAAAGTTGACACAATCATATTATCTCTTGATTTATGAGATTTTCTATAAATTTTGCCTTGGAGGCACAAATTAGTCCAAGGACTTTCAAACAGTAAGCTACGCCCCATGGATAAGACTTGATACTACTACATCATGTCTTGAATTATGAGATATTTTGTAACTCTTTCCTTAGAGTCAAGACTTAGATGACAAGTTACACCTCATGGACAGGAGTTGGCACTATCATATTGTGTCTTGATTTATGTGATGCTTATTAGTCTTGCCTCTAAGACAAGACTTAGCCCAAGAACCTCCCAAAAGAATAGTTACGCTCAATGAACAAGCGTTGATACTACCATATTGTTTCTTGATTTATGAGATGTTCTATAACTCTTACCTTAGAAGAAAGACTTAACTCAAGGATTTTCAAACAACAAGTTATTCTCCACAAACAAGACTTGATACTACCACATTGTGTCTTGATTTATGAGTAGTTCTATAATTTTTGCCTTAGAGGCAAGACTTATCTCAAAGGACTTCCTAACAGCAAGCCATGCCCTTAAATTTGCTCTGATATCAAAAAAATAAAAATTCTTTGCAGATTATCCAACTTTATATTTATTAGCAAAATATGATAGAAGTTGATAAAAAAAACAAAATAAACAAATTAGAGAAATAAAAAAAATATTGAGAAAAAAGAAGAAAAAAAAAAGACCAAAAAAAGTAAAGGTTAAGAGAAAAAAAGAAGAATAAATAACAAAAAAAAAAGATTGAGAAAAATAGGGACGAGAAGAAAAAAATAAAATAAAGTTTGAGAAAAATGAAAAACAAAAATGAAAAATACGAAATGATAAATAAAACAAAAAAATAAAGAATAAAGATTGAAACTAATGAAATTAAAAAAAAAAAGGAGAGAAATGAAGAAATAAATAATGTTTGAGAAAAAAGGAGGAAAAAGGTAAAAGAAACATAAAAGTTGAGACAAATGAATTAAAACAAGAAAAAAATAAAAGTTAAGATCAAAAAAACTAAAATAGAAGTTGAGAGACAAATGAGAATGAAAAGTTTTAAAATATTTGAGGTGTAGAGGGGTAAAAATGTACTTGTACTATACATTAAAAAAAGAGATAATCTTTAAATAGTTTTTTTATGAATGTCAAAAATCCAAAGTCACCCACTATTGAGGTCATGTAATTCTCTGTCTAAAATATAAGTATGAGTTACACAGATTATAAAGTAGGACAACTTGCCATATTATGTCAATTTTTCTTAATGTTTTTCTTTCAACACTTGATTTATGGAATTATCTTAACAGGCAATTTTTCTCCAAATACATATTTTTAAGACACTAGATTAAAGTTTAATGTAGATTTTTGGGAAAATAGTTTGAAATATATCTAAACTTTGATGAAATTTATTGTAACACGCCTGAACTTTGTGGAGTTCATATGACCCACCTAGAACTTTGTAGGGGTCACTCTCCTAGACTATTTAGTAGCATATTTTACTGATATGTATTTGTACTAAACTCTTTACTTATTTATTTACTAGTGTAACCTCACGTGCCTCGCATGTGTAATGTTTAATTATTTAAAATTAATGATTTTGTCTATTGCAGTGATTTTTAATGATGTTTTTAAAGATACTTCACACTTTAATATAATAAGGCGGAACCCATCGACAGATACCTAAAGTTTCAGTGATCTTTCACTTTGTCACTTAAAGTAGACGATTTCATTTTTGACACCTCAACTAGCATTTCGATGTGTCATTTTGGCACTTTTTGTTGAGTTACCATTGTACATGTACTAGACACATTTTGAGTGAGTGTGAAGGGTATTTTGGTAATTTTGTAATTTTTTTTGTCTCTCTTCTCCTTCTTCCTCACTCTTTCTTTCATTAATTTCCACCATTTTTTCCATAAATTTTCCACCATTATCAACTACAATGCAAAGTAATATACACTCACTGCATATTTTTGCAAAATATGTTGATTGTGCAATTAATTCATTTCTTTCCAATTCAGTGACTCGCAATTTGATCCAATATACTACTTTTCCAACTAAATTCTGCACAATTTGATTAAAGAATTTATTTTTTTAATTTGATTGAAAATTTTATTTTCCCCACATATACATACACTGAGAGGAATAGAGAATAGGAATACATACTACACAGTGCACATACACACGCGAATGGAGAAAGAGCAAAAAAATTATCACAAAAAACTCATTTTTGCGTTTTTCTTTAATTTGATTAAAAATCTATTTTTCTACACATGAATCATCACAAAAAGGAGAAAGAAATTATGTGTCTATGTGCACGTTCAATCAGGGTCATCAATGGCGTCATATCTGCTTTCTTAAAATTTGGAATTTTAGGAATTTATTGGGGAGGGGTGAATTAGAGAAGATAATTTTAGGGGCGGGGTGTTGAAGAAGATGATTTTGGGGTGGATTAGTGGGGAGGAGGAGGCAAGTACTCCCCGGGGTAAAATGGGTGGTCGGAGAAAAAGAGAAAATATTTTTGGAGAAAATGGAGAAGATGAAGTAAAAATTAGAGAGCATTTTGGTGGAAAAGATAATTTTGGGGGTGGGGGTGGAGTGGCGAGAGGGCTAATTTATTGTTTTTTTTTATTTTAAGTTAATTATTTAAAAATTATTTTTGGTAAAAAAATGACAAATATAGATATATTATTCGTCACTTTACACGTCAGCAACGCGTGTATTACACAGAAATTAGATGTTTTGTTGATTGTGTAAAAAGTGCCAATATGACACATCGAAATGGTAGTTGAGGTGTCTAATATGAAAACTGTCTACTTTAGGTGCCAAAGTGAAAGATCGCCAAACTTTAGGTGTTTGTCGATGGGCTCTGCCCATATAACAATATAAAGATAAACATATATTTTAGTGCATGCACATATATTTTTACAACAAGAAGTTTCAAGTGGTTAATGGATCATCACTTATATATACATATATATATATATATAAATATATATGTATGTATGTATTGTGTATGTATATATATGTATGTATATATATATATACAGATATATATATACACATGTATATACATATATATACATACATAAATATATGTGTATGTATATACATATATATATTATATATATGTATATACATAGATACATACATATATATATATACATAAATAAACATATATATATATATATATATATATTTAAAATCTTTCTTTGTCTTTAAAGTCAAATCTTTAAAAAAAATTATTGATTACCTATTGCATACTTACAACAACAACAACAAACCCAGTGTATTCCCACTTAGTGGGGTCTGGGGGGGGGGTAAGATGTACGCAGTCCATACCTCTACCTCTGATGAGGTAGAAAGGCTGTTTCCCAAACACCCCCGGCTCAAGTCACGAGATATCACACAAACACATAGTACAGCACAGAAGAAGATGACATAACATAGATACGGCACCCATAAGGAATATAAAACAGAGTAAAAGCATGAATGCAGGAATACAAAGCAGTGGAAAGCACACATATTCGTAATAAACATGGAACACGGAACACGGAACATTGAATACGGAATCATAACAGGAATACACCCCCACCAATTAATCCCCTACACTAGCGACCCGAACTGGCCCTAATCCTCTGCCGTAATTCGCATCTTCCAGACCTTCCTATCTAGGGTCATGTCCTCGGTGAGCTGTAACTGTTCCATGTCCCGCCTAATCACCTCACCCCAGTACTTCTTCGGTCTACCCCTACCCCGTCTAAAACCATCCAACGCTAGCCTCTCACACCTACGGACCGGGGCATCCGTGCCCCTCCTCTTCACGTGTCCGAACCATCTCAATCGTGCTTCCCGCATCTTACACTCCACTGAAGTCACACCAACCTTCTCCCGGATAGTCTCATTCCGAACTCTATCCCCTCGGGTCAGTCCACACATCCAGCGCAACATCCGCATTTCTGCCACCTTCATTCTTTGGATGTGGGAGTTCTTAACTGGCCAACACTCCGCTCTATACAGCAAGGCCGGACGGACTACCACCCTATAGAATTTGCCTTTAAGCTTGGGCGGCACCTTCTTATCACACAGCACCCCCGATGCGAGTTTCCACTTCATCCATCCCGCCCCAATACGGTGCGAGACATCCTCGTCAATCTCACCGCTACTTTGTATCACGGACCCGAGATACTTGAACTTATCCCTCTTCCCAACCTCCTGTGCCTCTAGCCTCACTACTACCTCATTCTCCCGCCTCACGTCATTAAACTTACATTCCACATACTCTGTCTTGGTTCTGCTCACCCTGAACCCTTTAGACTCCAGAGTTTGCCTCCACAACTCTAATTTTTCATTCACACCCCCTCGAGTCTCATCTATCAGGACTACATCGTCTGCAAAAAGCATACACCACGGCACCTCCCCTTGGATACGCCGCGTCAACACATCCATTACTAACGCAAACAAAAAGGGACTAAGAGTAGATCCCTAATGCAATCCTGTTAGGACAGTGAAATGCTCTGAGTCTCCTTCCGCCGTCCTCACCTGGGTTTTCGCTCCCTCATACATATCCTTAATTACTCTGATATATGCCTGCGGTACTCCACTCACCTCCAAGCATCTCCAAAGCACTTCCCTGGGGACTTTGTCGTACGCCTTTTCCAGGTCGATGAACACCATGTGCAGATCCTTCTTCCTCTCCCTATACTGCTCCACCAACCTCCGTACCAGGTGGATTGCCTTCATCGTCGAGCGGCCGGGCATAAATCCGAATTGGTTTTCCGAAATAGACACTATCCGTCTCAGCCTCACCTCGACCACTCTCTCCCAGATCTTCATAGAGTGACTCAGTAACTTAATCCCCCTATAGTTATTGCAACACTGAATGTCCCCCTTATTCTTATAGAGGGGGATCATGGTACTCCACTTCCACGCCTCGGGCATCTTTACCGTCCTGAAAATTTCATTGAACAGTGCAGTCAACCACCTTACACCAGCCTCTCCAACGAACTTCCAAAACTCCACCGGTATCTCATCCGGCCCCGTCGCCCTACCCCTTCGCATCCTGCGGACTGCCTGTCTGACCTCGTCCACCTTAAAATGTCTACAATAGCTAAAATCCCGACACTCCCCTGAGTGCTCCAGTTCCCCTAACACAATAGCTCTGTCCCCCTCGTCATTCAAGAGCCTATGAAAGTACGACTGCCATCTCTTCTTTATGTGGCCGTCCTCCACCAACACTCTACCGTCCTCCCCCTTAATGCACCTCACCTGATCGAGGTCACGACCCTTCCTCTCCCTAGCCTTAGCGAGTCGGAACAACTTTTTCTCCCCTCCTTTCCCCTGTAACCCTGCATACAAGCTCTCAAAAGCGGCCGTCTTAGCTGCCGTGACCGCTGACTTCGCCTCCTTCCTCGCTAGCTTGTACTCTTTCCTGTTTACCCGCTTCTCTTCTTCGTCCTTACTTTCCACCAACTTAGCATACGCCACTTTCTTGGTCTCCACTTTCTTCCCCACCTCTTCATTCCACCACCAATCCCCCCGATGATGTCCGGCCCGGCCACTCGAAACACCCAACACCTCCCTTGCATTCTCCCTGATGCACGTTGCCGCCCTGTCCCACATATTATCCACATCCCCCCTACACTCCCACACCCCCATTCCCGCCAACCTCTTCCCTATCTCCTACGCATTCACTGGCGTCAAACCGCCCCACTTAATTCTCGGTCTACACTCCTTACTCCTCCTCTTTCTATTCTTCTTTATACCCAAATCCATAACCAAGAGCCTATGTTGGGTCGAAAGATTCTCACTCGGGATGACTTTGCAGTCTTTACACAACGCCCTATCCCCTTTTCTAAGCAACAAAAAGTCAATCTGGGTCCTGGCTATCGCGCTCCGAAAAGTGATTAGGTGCTCGTCCTTCTTCGGGAAGCCCGAGTTCACCACCACCAGCCCAAACGCCCTCGCAAACTCCAATAGGGTCGCCCCCTCTTCATTTCTCTCCCCAAAACCAAAACCACCATGCACATCCCCAAAGCCTCCCGGTAGCGCCCCGATGTGCCCGTTGAAATCCCCTGCTACAACAATCTTCTCCGAACTGGGCACGCCTCTCACCACGTCCTCCAAAGCCTCCCAGAACCGCATCTTCTCCTCCCCCTCCGATCCCACGTGCGGCGCATAGGTACTACACACGTTCAGGGTAAACCCCCGAATGACCAACTTAATAGTCATCAACCTATCGTTGATCCTTTTCACCTCCACTACCTGACCTCTAAGCTCTTCATCTACCAAGATGCCAACTCCATTCCTACGCCTGTCGCTCCCAGAGTACCACAGCTTGTAACCGTCCACATCCCTAGCCTTAGACCCTACCCACTTGGTCTCTTGGACACACGCAAGGTTGATCCTTCTCTTCCTAAGAATCTTCACCAGCTCTATGGACTTCCCCTGAAGGGTCCCTATATTCCAAGACCCAACCCTCAGCCTACCGTCGCTATCCACGCACCCCCCACTACCCCCCTCTCGGCCAAACCTTGGCCTCCCACCCACTCCCGCTCTCTCTCCATCTCCCGCCCCCGCCACAGCCCCACGCCCCAACCCCCTCGGACATGACCCTAACCACCCATTACCACCCACAGCCACAACTACACGAAAAAAATAGGAAAATATAACGATATACCCGGTGGCAATATCAAAGCTGCAGCAAGGGGCTACAGGGCACACACACGTTCGAAGGACTACTCCCGAAGCAAAACTAAGAAGCGACCACAACAACAGCAACAACAGACAACAGACAATGTTCACAAATCCCACGCAAGTCAAGGTACGCGGGCTACTACGAGCATAGTACTAAGAATGGAATATGAAATAATGAACTAAAATGCAATATGAAATAAAGAAATAACAAAGGTTAGAAGTCACCGGATTTCGCTTGGGGCTGCGGCTGCTGGAGACGGCGTGGCGGGTGCAGGCGGAGTCTCGGCCTGTTGGAGACCAGGTTGGCGGCTGGAGACCGGGCGGCAGCTGGTTGAATGCCGGGTTGGGGGGGGGGGACTGGTGTACCTCGCGAGG